>NW_017199631.1:0-19533 GCF_001704415.2 Capra hircus
CGGGTATGTCGAGGAACTTCTTGTGTTGCAGCAAGGGTGTTAAGGACCCTTGGAAATTCCAGAGGTTAGGTGTGATTAGCATCGAGACGCCTCAGGGGAAATGGGCCTCATCTCGCCTGAAGGGGAGAACCTCCTGGATTTTCTCGAGTTGCGGGCAGGTACTGTGGACTTAAGACGGGGACCTCAGGGACCGCCCTGGTGGCCTCAGGAAATGCCAGTCCCCATGCGAATTGCTCGGGGCCTCTCGGGATTCCTCTCCGTCGATGCAGGGCCTAAGACCTTGTGTGTAGTTCGATGCCGGAACCTGAGGATTCCTCTCCAGCCCTGACATGGATCTTGGGTACTTCTGGAGTCTCCCCAGGGAAGTCAGTCCGCGTCTCGAGTCGGGGCATGCACGTGCGCTTTCCTCCCGAGCTGTAGCAGCAGTGTCGCGCTTCCCTTTTGCATGGATCAACGGATCTGTAGCTTTCCCTCGAGGCTTTCCAGGAGGCTTTCCCACGAGGCTTTCCCACAGGGCTGTCCACGTGCCACCGTGGTGTGAGTCGTTCCTTGGGTTGAAAGTCGAGGCAGTGCAGGGAAAAACAGGTTTCCCTGGAATGGACTGAGACATCTGGGGGACTCTGGGAATGGTGGCACGACCCTGGAGTTCCTCTCGCCTTTCCTGTGGAGAGCGCCTGCCGAAGCCTTTGTGAGGAATCCGCGCCCGTGACAAGGTCATGAGGAAGGAAGCTGACATACGCAAGGCGTGCTCAGACTTCAGGGGGCCCCTCTCGAAATTCCTAAGCATGTACCCCAACAAAAATCTGCCGGCTTTTGTGCTCTGCTTTTCCACTCTTCTGACATTTTCTGGAAAAAGTCAATTCAGGGCTTTAGTCTTCTGCCATTTGAAAGAGTGTTTCAATCCAAAAAACCCCTCCGATGGCTTTCTAGCCTGCCTGCAGGACTCTGCAAGTGTGTTTAGTTTGAGGCCTCCTGACCGCAGGAGGCACAGGAAGCTTAAAACATCCTAGGAATGTAGGGGCTTCCGAGGAGTCAAAAATCTTTAGAATAGGACTGATTATAAGTTTCATTTGTTGAGTCAATGTTTGCTGCCCCAAATTTTACATATCCTTTATTTTTAGATATAGTTGGTATATAGAAAAAACAAGTAGTAGACCTAGTATTAGCAACATTAGATCCTCGAGTTAAGTACCTTCTTTGTTATATCCCACTGCACCTTTGTTCTATCGCACTGCACCTTTGTTCTATAGAGATGTAACTTTAATGCTTTAAGGAGATGCAGATTAAAAAAAACACTTCAGGGGAAACAAAATTAACATTCATTAAGGAAGAGAGCTAAAAAGTGTTAACAAGCCTCTTGGCCAGAAGATAATGTAAATCACCAGAGACCTTTTGTATACAAAATGATGTATAGAAAGAGTCTGCGCTGCGAACGCTACATAATTCTGTGTTACCCATTGATCTCCATGTTTTATCAAAAGTATAAAAGGCCTTCTGAACAATAAAGGATTGGACCAGTTTCTCGAACTAGTCTCTCGGCCTAGTTTCTTGGGACTCTGGATCCCCCCATGTCTCTCTCTCTCTCTCTTCTTCTCTCCCCTTCCCTCTCTCTGCTCTTTACTTTAACTTCAGGCTGAATCTCCATCTGGGGCGCGGAGGCTCGCCAGGTCTACTTACTTGCCCCAGCTGTTAAGACCCGCACGAAAGGGAGCTTAAGGCGAGGCACCCTTAGATATTCAAGCGGGCGCCGGTGGCGAAACGTAGATGGTGCAAATTCCTTGTCTGGAATTTTAATGGCCTTCCGTGAAAACCAAGCTATTCAGCCCTCTTCCTCCACTTAATCTTCTTATTACACTATAGTTTCTTAACCTAATCTTACATTAATAAACAAACAAGTCTTTCCACGCCAACCCCGTCCAGCCTTCGAATTCCCTGGATCCACCGGGGCTGGACCCTGGCAAGCGCCTCCACTTGAGATGCGACGGGAACGCGGGGAATTCTTTCCCCACCACGCAGGAAAAGGATCCCTCCTCTCGAGCTAGGAGGCGGAAACGGGGCTCCTCTGGATGTGGGCGGGACTCTCGTGCTTCCTCTCGAGTGGAGACGGGTATGTCAGAGAACTTCTTGAGTTGCAGCAAGGGTGTGAAGGACCCTTTGGAAGTTCCAGACGTTAGATGTGATTAGCCTCGAGACGCCTCAGCGGAAATGGGCCTCATTTCGCCTGGAGGGGAGAACCTCCTGGATTTTCTCGAGTTGCGGCAGGTGCTCTCGACTTACGACGGGGACCTCAGGGACCCGCTCTGGTGGCCTCAGGAAAGTCCAGTCCCCATGCGAGTTGCTCGGGGGCCTCTCGGGATTTCTCTCCCGTCGATGCCGGGGTCTAAGACCTTGTGAGGAATCGGTGCCGTAACCTGAGCATTCCTCTCCAGTGCTGACATGGATCTTGGGGTACTTCTGGAGTCTGCCCAAGGGAGTCAGTCCTCATTTCGAGAGGGGGCATGCACGTGCGCTTTCCTTCCAAGCTGTAGGCAGCAGTGTCGCGCTTCCCTTCACGTGGATAAAGGGATCTGTGGCTTTCCCTCGAGGCTTTCCCACAGGGCTGTCCCCCGTGCCACCGTGGTGTGAGTCGATCCTCGGCTTGAAAGTCGAAACAGTGCAGGGAAAACAGGTTTCCCTGGAATGGACTGAGACATCTGGAGGACTCTGGGAATGGTGGCACGACCCTGGAGTTCCTCTCACCTTTCCTGTGGAGAGTGCCTCCTCTTAAGATGCGACAGGAACGCCGGGAATTCTTTCCCGAAAACGCAGGGAAAGGAACCCGTCTCTCGAGCAAGGAGGCGGAAACGGGGCTCCTCTGGATGTGGGCGGGACTCTCGTGCTTCCTCTCGAGTGGAGACGGGTATGTCGGGCAACTTCTTGAGTTGCAGCAAGGTTGTGAAGGATCCTTTGGAAGTTGCAGAGGTTAGGTCTGATTACCCTGAGACGCCTCAGCACAAATGGGCCTCATCTCGCCCGGAGGGGTGAACCTCCTGGATTTTCTCGAGTTGCGGCAGGTGCTCTCGACTTACGACGGGGACCTCAGAGTCCCGCTCTGGTGGCCTCAGGAAAGGCCAGTCCCCATGCGAGTTGCTCACGTGCTCCTCGGGATTCCACTCCCGTCGATGCTGGGTCCTAAGACCTTGTGTGGAGTCAGTGCCGGAACCTGAGGATTCCTCTCCAGTGCCGACATGGATCTTGGGGTACTTCTGGAGTCTCCCCAGGGGAGTCAGTCCTCGTCTCGAGTGGGGGCATTGCACGTGCGCTTTCCTCCCGAGCTGTAGCAGCAGTGTCGCGCTTCCCTTCGCGTGGATCAAGGGATCTGTGGCTTTCCCTCGAGGCTTTCCGACGAGGCTTCCCACGAGGCTTTCCCACAGGACTGTCCCACGTGCCACCGTGGTGTGAGTCGATCCTCGGCTTGAACGTCGAGGCAGTGCAGGGAAAACAGGTTTCCCTGGAATGGACTGAGACATCTGGCGGACTCTGGGAACTGTGGCAAGACCCTGGAATTTCTCTCGCCTTTCTTGTGGAGAGCGCCTCCTCTCGAAATGCGACGGGAACGCCGGGAATACTTGACCGAACACGCAGGGAAAGGATCCCTCCTCTCGAGCTAGGAGTCGGACATGAGGCTCCTCTGGATGTGGGCGGTACTCTCGTGCTTCCTCTCAGTGGAGACGGGTGTGTCGGGAAACTTTTTGAGTTGCAGCAAGTGTGTGAAGAACCATTTGGAAGTTCCAGAGGTTAGGTGTGATTTGCCTCGAGACGCCTCAGCGTAATGGGCCTCATCTCGCCTGGAGGGGAGAACCTCCTGGATTTTCTCGAATTGCAGCAGGTGCTCTCGAGTTATGACGAGGACCTGAGGGATACACTCTAGTGGCGTCAGGAAAGGCTAGACCCCATGCGAATTGCTCAGGGGCCTCTCGGGATTCCTCTCCCGTCGATGCCGGGGCGAAAGACCTTGTGTGGAGTTCGGTGCCGGAACCTGAGGATTCCTCTCCAGTGCTGACATGGATCTTGGGGTACTTCTGGAGTCTCCTCAGGGGAGTCAGTCCTCGTCTCCCGTGGGGGCATGCACGTGCGCTTTCCTCCCGAGCTGTAGCAGCAGTGTCACGCTTCCATAGGGGTGGATCAAGGGATCTGTGGCTTTCCCTCGAGGCTTTCCCACGAGGCTTTCCCACGAGGCTTTCCCACAGGGCTGTCCCACGTGCCACCGTGGTGTGAGTCGATCCTCGGCTTGCAACGTCGAGGCAGTGCAGGGAAAACAGGTTTCCCTGGAATGGACTGAGACATCTGGGGGACTCTGGGAATGGTGGCACGACCCTGGAGTTCCTCTCGTCTTTCCTGTGGAGAGCGCCTCCTCTTGAGATGCGACGGAAACGCCGGGAATTCTTTCCCGACCACGCAGGGAAAGGATCCCTCCTCTCGAGCTAGGAGGCGGAAACGGGGCTCCTCAGGATGTGGGCGGGACTCTCGTGCTTCCTCTCGAGTGGAGACGGGCATGTCGGGGAACTATTTGAGTTGCAGCAAGGTTGTGAAGGACCCTTTGGAAGTTCCAGATGTTAGATGTCATTAGCCTCGAGACGCCTCAGCGGAAATGGGCCTCATCTCGCCTGGCGGGGAGAACCTCCTGTATTTTCTCGAGTTGGGACAGGTGCTCTCGACTTACGACGGGGACTTCAGGGACCCGCTCTGGTGGCCTCAGGAAAGGACAGTCCCCATGCGAGTTCCTCGGGGACCTCTCGGGATTCCTCTCCCTTCGATGCTGGGGCCTAAGACCTTGTGTGGAGTCAGTGCCGAAACCTGAGGATTCCTCTCCAGTGCTGACATTGATTTTGGGCTACTTCTGGAGTCTCGCCAGGGGCGTCAGTCCTCGTCGCGAGTAGGGGCATACACGTGCACTTTCCTCCCGTGTTGTAGCAGAAGTGTTGCCCTTCCCTTCGCGTGGATCAAGGGATGTGTGGCTTTCCCTCGAGGCTTTCCCACGAGGCTTTCCCACGAGGCTTTCCCACAGGGCTGTCCCACGTGCCACCGTGGTGTGAGTCGATCCTCGGCTTGAACGTCGAGGCAGTGCAGGGAAAACAGGTTTCCCTGGAATGGACTGAGACATCTGGGGGACTCTGGGAATGGTGGCACGACCCTGGAGTTCCTCTCGCCTTTCCTGTGGAGAGCGCCTCCTCTTGAGATGCGACGGAAATGCCAGGAATTCTTTCCCGACCACGCAGGGAAAGGATCCCTCCTCTCGAGCTAGGAGGCGGAAACGGGGCTCCTATGGATGTGGGCGGGACTCTCGTGCTTCCTCTCGAGTGGAGACGGGTATGTCGGGGAAATTCTTGAGTTGCAGCAAGGGTGTGAAGGACCCTTTGGAAGTTCCAGATGTTAGATGTGATTAGCCCCGAGACGCCTCAGGTGAAATGTTCCTCATCTCGCCTGGAAGGGAGAACCTCCTGGATTTTCTTGGGTTGCGGCCGTTGCTCTCGATTTACGACGGGGACCTCACTGACCCTCTCTGGTGGCCTCAGGAAAGGCCAGTCCCCATCCGAGTTGCTCCTGGGGGTCTCGGGATTCCTCTCCCATCGATGCCGGGGCCTAAGGCCTTGTGTGGAGTCGGTGCCGGAACCTGAGGATTCCTCTCCAGGGCTGACATGGATCTTGGGGTACTTCCGGAGTCTCCCTAGGGGAGTCAGGCCTCGTCTCGTGTGGGGGCATGCACCTGCGCTTTCCCACTGAGCTGTAGCTGCAGTGTCGTGCTTCCCTTCGCGTGGATCAAGGGATCTGTGATTTCCCCTCGAGGCTTTCCCACGAGGCTTTCCCACAGGGCTGTCCCACGTGCCACCGTGGTGTGAGTCGATCCTCGGCTTGAAAGTCGAGGCAGTGCAGGGAAAACAGGTTTCCCTGGAATGGACTGAGACATCTGGGGGACTCTGGGAATGGTGGCACGACCCTGGAGTTCCTCTCGCCTTTCCTGTGGAGAGCGCCTCCTCTTGAGATGCGACGGGAACGCCGGGAATTCTTTCCCGACCTCGCAGGGAAAGGATCCCTCCTCTCGAGCTAGGAGGCGGAAACGGGGCTCCTCTGAATGTGGGCGGGACTCTCGTGTTTCCTCTCGATTGGAGCCGGGTATGTCGGGGAACTATTTGAGTTGCAGCAAGGGTGTGAAGGACCCTTTGGAAGTTCCAGATGTTAGATGTGATTAGCCTCGAGACGCCTCAGCACAAATGCGCCTCATCTCGCCTGCAGGGGAGAACCTCCTGGATTTTCTCGAGTTGCGGCAGGTGCTCTCGACTTACAAAGGGGACCTCAGAGTCCCGCTCTGGTGGCCTCAGGAAAGGCCAGTTCCCATGCGAGTTGCTCCCGGGCCTCTCGGGATTCCACTCCCGTCGATGCTGGGTCCTAAGACCTTGTGTGGAGTCAGTGCCCGAACCTGAGGATTCCTCCCCATTGCCGACATGGATCTTGGGGTACTTCTGGAGTCTTCCCAGGGAAGTCAGTCCTCGTTTCGTGTGGGGGCATGCACGGGCGCTTTCCTCCCGAGCTGTAGCAGCAGTGTCACGCTTCCATTCGCGTGGATCAAGGGATCAGGGGCTTTCCCTCAAGGCTTTCCCACGAGGCTTTCCCACGAGGCTTTCCCACAGGGATGTCCCACGTGCCACCGTGGTGTGAGTCGATCCTCTGCTTGGAAGTCGAGGCAGTGCAGGGAAAACAGGTTTCCCTGGAATGGACTGAGACATCTGGTGGACTCTGGGAATGTGGCACGACCCTGGGGTACCTCTCGCACTTCCTGTGGGAGCGCCTCCTCTTGAGATGCGACGGGAACGCCGGGGATTCTTTCCCGAACACGCAGGGAAAGGATCCCTCCTCTCGAGCTAGGTGGCGGTAACGGGGTTACTCTGGATATTGGCGGGACTCTCGAGCTTCTTCTCGAGTGGAAACGGGTATGTCGGGGAACTTCTTGAGTTGCAGCAAGGGTGTGAAGGACCCTTTGGAAGTTCCAGACGTTAGATGTGATTAGCTTCGATACGCCTCAGCGGAAATGGGCCTCATCTCGCCTGGAGGGGAGAACCTCCTGGATTTTCTCGAGTTGGGGCAGGTGCTCTCGACTTACGACGAGGACCTCAGGGACCCGCTCTGGTGGCCTCAGGAAAGGCCAGTCACCATGCAAGTTGCTCGGGGGCCTCTCAGGATTCCTCTCCCGTCGATGCCGGGACCTAAGATCTTGTGTTGAGTCGGTGCCCGACCTGAGGATTCCTCTCCAGTGCTGACATGGATCTTGGGGTACTTCTGGAGTCTCCCCAGGGGAGTCAGTCCTCGTCTCGAGTGGGGGCATGCACGTGCACTTTCCTCCCGAGCTGTAGCAGCAGTGTCGCGCTTCCCTTCGCGTGGTTCAAGGGATCTGTGCCTTTCCCTCGAGGCTTTCCGACGAGGCTTTCCCACGAGTCTTTCCCGCAGGGCTGTCCCACGTGCCACCGTGGTGTAAGTCGATCCTCGGCTTGAACGTCGAGGCAGTGCAGGGAAAGCAGGTTTCCCTGGAATGGACTGAGACATCTGGGGGACTGTGGGAGTGGTGGCACGACCCTGGAGTTCCTCTCGCCTTTCCTGTGGAGAGCGCCTCCTCTTGAGATGCGAAAGAAACGCCGGGAATTCTTTCCCATCACGCAGGGACCGGATCCTTTCTCTCGAGCAAGAGTAGGAAACCGGGCTCCTCTGGATGTGGGCAGAACTCTCGTGCTTCCTCTCGAGTGGAGACGGGTATGTCGGGAACTTCTTGAGTTGCAGCAAGGGTGTGAAGGACCCTTTGGAAGTTCCAGAGGTTAGGTGTGATTAGCCTCGAGACGCCTCAGCAGAAATGGGTCTCATGTCGACTGGAGGGGAGAACCTCCTGGATTTTCTCGAGGTGCGGCAGGTGCTCTCGACTTACGACGGGGACCTCAGGGACCCGCTCTTGTGGCCTCAGGAAAGGCCAGTCCCCATGCGAGTTGCTCGGGGGCCTCTCGGGATTCCTCTAGAGACGATGCCGGGGCCTAAGACCTTTTGTGGAGTCCGGTGTCCGGAAACGGAGGATTCCTCTCCAGTGCTGAAATTGGATCTTGGGGTACTTCTGGAGTCTCCCCAGGGGAGTCAGTCCTCGTCTCAAGAGGGGGCATGCACGTGTGCTTTCCTCCCACTCTAGCAGCAGTGTCACACTTCCCTTTGCGTGGATCAAGGGATCTGTGGCTTTTCCTCGAGGCTTTCCCACGAGGCTTTCCCACGAGGCTTTCACACAGGGCTGTCCCACGTGCCACCGTGGTGTGAGTGGATCCTCGGCTTGAAAGTCGAGGCAGTGCAGGGAAAACAGGTTTCCCTGGAATGGACTGAGAAATCTCTGGCACTCAGGGAATGGTGTCACGACCCTGGAGATCCCCTCGTGTTTCCTGTGGAGACCGGCTCCTCTTGAGATGCGACCGGAACGCCGGGAATTCTTTCCCGACCACGCAGGGAAAGGATTCCACCTCTCGATCTATGAGGCGGAAACGGGGCTTCTCTGGATGTGGGCAGGACTCTCGTGCTTCCTCTCGAGTGGAGAGGGGTACGTCGGGGAACTTCTTGAGTTGCAGCAAGGGTGTGAAGGACCCTTTGGAAGTTCCAGAGGCCAGGTTGATTAGCCTCGAGACGCCTCCGCGGAAATGGGCTTCATCTCGCCTGGAGGGGAGAACCTCCTGGATTTTCTAGAGTTGCCACAGGTGCTCTCGACTTAAGACGAGGACCTCAGGGACCTGGTCTGGTGGCCTCAGGAAAGGCCAGTCCCCATGCGAGTTGCTAGGGGGCCCTTCGGGATTCCTCTCCCGTCGATGCCGGGGCCTAAGACGTTGTGTGGAGACGGTGCCGGAACCTGAGGATTCCTCTCCAGTGCTGACATGGATCTTGGGGTACTTCTGGAGTCTCCACAGGGGATTCAGTCCTCGTCTCGACTTAGGTCATGCACGTGCACTTTCCTCCCGAGCTGTAGCAGCAGTGTCATGCTTCCCTTCGCGTGGATGAAGAAATCTGTGGCTTTCATCGAGGTTTTTGCAGGAGGCTTTCCCACGAGGCTTTCCCACAGGGCTGTCCCACGTGCCACCGTGGTGTGAGTCGATCCTCGGCTTGAAAGTCGAGGCAGTGCAGGGAAAACTGGTTTCCCTGGAATGGACTGAGACATCTGGGGGACTCTGTGTATGGTGGCTCGACCCTGGAGTTCCTCTCGCCTTTCCTGTGGAGAGCGCCTCCACTTGAGATGCGATGTAAATGCCGGGAATTCTTTCCCGAACACGCAGGGAAAGGATCCCTCCTCTCGAGCTAGGAGGCGGAAACGGGGCTCCTCTGGATGTCGGCGGGAGGCTCGAGCTTTCTCTCAAGTGGAGACGGTTATGTCGGGGAACTTCTTGAGTTGCAACAAGTGGGTGATGTACCCTTTGGAAGTTCCAGAGGTTAGGTGTGATTAGCCTCGAGAGGCCTCATTGGAAATGGGCCTCATCTCGCCTGGAGGGGAGAACCTTCTGGATTTTCTCGAGTTGCAGCAGTTTCTCTCCACTTACGACGGGGACCTCAGGGACATGCTCTGGTGGCCTCAGGAAAGGCCATTCCCCATGCGAGTTGCTCGGGGGCCTCTCGGGATTCCTCTCCTGTCGATGCCGGGTCCTAAGACCTTGTGTGGAGTCGGTGCCGGAACCTGAGGATTCCTCTCCAGTCCTGACATGGATCTTGGGGTACGTCCTGAGTCTCCCCTGGGGAGTCAGTCCTCGTCTCGAGTGGGGGCATGCACGTGCGCTTTCCTCCCAAGATGTAGCAGCAGTGTCATGCTTCCCTTCGCGTGGATCAAGGGATCTGTGGCTTTCCCTCGAGGCTTTCCTACGAGGCTTTCCCACGAGGCTTCCCACAGGGCTGTCCCACGTGCCACCGTGGTTTGAGTCGATCCTCGGCTTGAAAGTCGAGACAGTGCAGGGAAAACAGGTTTCCCTGGAATGGACTGAGACATGTGGGGGATTCTGGGAATGGTGGCACGACCCTGGAGTTCCTCTCGCCTTTCCTGTGGAGAGCGCCTCCTCTTGAAATGCGCCGGGAACGCCGGGAATTCTTTCCCGACCACGCAGGGAAAGGATCCCTCCTCTGGATCTAAGAGGCGGAAACGGGGCTCCTCTGGATGTGGGCGGGACTCTCGTGCTTCCTCTCGAGTGGAGTCAGGTATTTTGGGGAACTTCTTGAGTTGCAACAAGGGTGTGAAGAACCCTTTGGAAGTTCCAGAGTTTAGGTGTGATTAGCCTCGAGACCCCTCAGCGGAAATGGGCCTCATCTCGCCTGGAGGGGAGAACCTCCTGGATTTTCTCGAGTTGCGGCAGGTGCTCTCGACTTGAGACGTTGTCCTTAGGGACCCGCTCTGGAGGCCTCTGGAAATGCCAGTCCCCATGGGAGTTGCTCCGGGACCTCTCGGGATCCCTCTCCCGTTGATGCCGGGGCCTAAGACATTGTGTGGAGTCGGTTCCGTAACCTGAGGATTCCTCTCCAGTGCTGAAAAGGATCTTGCTGAACTTCTGGACTCTCCCCAGTGGAGTCAGTCCTCGTCTCGAGTGGGGGCATACAAGTGCGCTTTACTCTCCATCTGTAGCAGCATTGTAACGCTTCCCTTCGCGTGGATCAAGGGATCTGTGGCTTTCCCTCGAGGCTTTCCCACGAGGCTTTCCCACGAGGTTTTCCCACAGGGCTGTCCCACGTGGCAACGTGGTGTGAGTCGATCCTCTGCTTGAAAGTCGAAACAGTGCAGGGAAAACAGGTTTCCCTGGAATGGACTGAGATATCTGGAGGACTCTGGGAATGGTGGCACAACCCTGGAGTTCCTCACGCCTTTACTGTGGAGAGTGCCTCCTCTTGAGATGCGACAGGAACGCCGGGAATTCTTTCCCGACCACGCAGGGAAAGGAACCCGTCTCTCTAGCAAGGAGGCCGAAACGGGTCTCCTCTGGATGTGGGCGGGACTCTCGTGCTTCATCCTGAGTGGAGTCGGGTATGCCGGGGAACTTCTTGAGTTGTAGCAAGGGTGTGAAGGACCCTTTGGAAGTTCCAGAAGTTAGGTGTGATTAGCCTCTAGACGCCTCAGCGGAAATGGGCCTCATCTCCCCTGGAGGGGAGAACCTCCTGGATTTTCTCGAGTTGTGGCAGGTGCTCTCGACTTATGACGGGGACCTCAGGGACCTGCTCTGGTGGCCTCAGGAAAGGCCAATCCCCATGCGAGTTGCTCAGGGGCCTCTCGGGATTCCTCTCCCGTCGATGCCGGGGATTAAGACCATGTGTGGAATCGGTGTCGGAACCTGAGGATTACTCTCCAGTGCTGACATGGATCTTGGGGAACTTCTGGAGCCTACCCAGGGGACTCAGTCCTCGTCTCGAGTTGGCGCATCCACGTGAGATTTGCTCCCGAGCTGAAGCAGCAGTGTCACGCTTCCCTTCGCGTGGATCAAGGGATCTGTGGCTTTCCCTCGAGGCTTTCCCACGAGGCTTTCCCTCGAGGCTTTCCCACAGGGCTGTCCCACGTGCCACCGTGGTGTGAGTCGATTCTCGGCTTGAAAGTCGAGGCAGTGCAGGGAAAACAGGTTTCCCTGGAATGGACTGAGACATCTGGGGGACTCTGGGAATGGTGGCACAACTCAGGAGTTCCTCTCGCCTTTCCTGTGGAGAGCGCCTCCTCTTGAGATGCGACGGGAACCCCGGGAATTCTTTCCCGACCACGCAGGGAAAGGATCCCTCCTCTCGAGCAAGGAGGCGGAAACGGGACTCCTCTGGATGTGGGCGGGACTCTCGTGCTTCCTCTCGAGTGGAGACGGATATGTCGGGGAACTTGTTGAGTTGCAGCAAGGGTGTGAAGAACCCTTTGGAAGTTCCAGAGGTTAGGTGTGATTAGCCTCGAGACCCCTCAGCGGAAATGGGCCTCATCTCGCCTGGAGGGGAGAACCTCCTGGATTTTCTCGAGTTGTGGCAGGTGCTCTAGTTATGACGGGGACATCAGGGACCCTCTCTGGTGGCCTCAGGAAAGGCCAGACGCCATGCGAGTTGCTCGGGGGCCTCTCGGGATTCCTCTCCCGTAGATGCAGTCGCCTAAGACCTTGTGTGGAGTCGGTGCCGGAACCTGAGGATTCCTCTCCAGTGCTTACATGGATCTTGGGGTACTTCTGGAGTCTCCCAGGTGAGTCAGTCCTCATATCTATTGGGGACATGCATGTGCAATTTCCTCCAGAGCTGTAGCAGCAGTGTCACTCTTCCCTTCGCGTGGATCCAGGAATCTGTGGCTTTCCTTGGAGGCTTTCCCACGAGGCTTTCCCATGAGGCTTTCCCACGACGTTTTCCCACTGGGCTGTCCCACGTACCACCGTGGTGTGAGTCGATCCTCGGCTTGAAAGTCGAGGCAGTGCTGGGAAAACTGGTTTCCCTGTTATGGACTGAGCATCTGGGGGACTCTGGGAATAGTGGCACGACCCAGGAGTTCCTCTCGCCTTTCCTGTGGTGAGCGCCTCCACTTGAGATGCGACGGGATCGCCGGGAATTCTTTCTCGACCACACAGGAAAAGAATCCCTCCTCTGGAACTATGAAGCGTAAACGGGGCTCCTCTGGATGTGGGTGGGACTCTCGTGCTTCCTCTCGATTGGAAACGGGTATGTCGAGGAACTTCTTGTGTTGCAGCAAGGGTGTTAAGGACCCTTTGGAAATTCCAGAGGTTAGGTGTGATTAGCATCGAGACGCCTCAGGGGAAATGGGCCTCATCTCGCCTGAAGGGGAGAACCTCCTGGATTTTCTCGAGTTGCGGCAGGTACTGTGGACTTAAGACGGGGACCTCAGGGACCGCCCTGGTGGCCTCAGGAAATGCCAGTCCCCATGCGAATTGCTCGGGGGCCTCTCGGGATTCCTCTCCCGTCGATGCCGGGGCCTAAGACCTTGTGTGTAGTCGATGCCGGAACCTGAGGATTCCTCTCCAGCCCTGACATGGATCTTGGGGTACTTCTGGAGTCTCCCCAGGGAAGTCAGTCCGCGTCTCGAGTCGGGGCATGCACGTGCGCTTTCCTCCCGAGCTGTAGCAGCAGTGTCGCGCTTCCCTTTGCATGGATCAACGGATCTGTAGCTTTCCCTCGAGGCTTTCCCAGGAGGCTTTCCCACGAGGCTTTCCCACAGGGCTGTCCCACGTGCCACCGTGGTGTGAGTCGTTCCTTGGGTTGAAAGTCGAGGCAGTGCAGGGAAAACAGGTTTCCCTGGAATGGACTGAGACATCTGGGGGACTCTGGGAATGGTGGCACGACCCTGGAGTTCCTCTCGCCTTTCCTGTGGAGAGCGCCTGCCGGAAGCCTTTGTGAGGAATCCCGCCCGTGACAAGGTCATGAGGAAGGAAGCTGACATACGCAAGGCGTGCTCAGACTTCAGGGGCCCCTCTCGAAATTCCTAAGCATGTACCCCAACAAAAATCTGCCGGCTTTTGTGCTCTGCTTTTCCACTCTTCTGACATTTTCTGGAAAAAGTCAATTCAGGGCTTTAGTCTTCTGCATTTGAAAGAGTGTTTCAATCCAAAAAACCCCTCCGATGGCTTTCTAGCCTGCCTGCAGGACTCTGCAAGTGTGTTTGTTTGAGGCCTCCTGACCGCAGGAGGCACAGGAAGCTTAAAACATCCTAGGAATGTAGGGGCTTCCGAGGAGTCAAAATCTTTAGAATAGGACTGATTATAAGTTTCATTTGTTGAGTCAATGTTTGCTGCCAAATTTTCATATCCTTTATTTTTAGATATAGTTGGTATATAGAAAAACAAGTAGTAGACCTAGTATTAGCAACATTAGATCCTCGAGTTAAGTACCTTCTTTGTTATATCCCACTGCACCTTTGTTCTATCGCACTGCACCTTTGTTCTATAGAGATGTAACTTTAATGCTTTAAGGAGATGCAGATTAAAAAAAACACTTCAGGGGAAACAAAATTAACATTCATTAAGGAAGAGAGCTAAAAAGTGTTAACAAGCCTCTTGGCCAGAAGATAATGTAAATCACCAGAGACCTTTTGTATACAAAATGATGTATAGAAAGAGTCTGCGCTGCGAACGCTACATAATTCTGTGTTACCCATTGATCTCCATGTTTTATCAAAAGTATAAAAGGCCTTCTGAACAATAAAGGATTGGACCAGTTTCTCGAACTAGTCTCTCGGCCTAGTTTCTTGGGACTCTGGATCCCCCCATGTCTCTCTCTCTCTCTCTTCTTCTCTCCCCTTCCCTCTCTCTGCTCTTTACTTTAACTTCAGGCTGAATCTCCATCTGGGGCGCGGAGGCTCGCCAGGTCTACTTACTTGCCCCAGCTGTTAAGACCCGCACGAAAGGGAGCTTAAGGCGAGGCACCCTTAGATATTCAAGCGGGCGCCGGTGGCGAAACGTAGATGGTGCAAATTCCTTGTCTGGAATTTTAATGGCCTTCCGTGAAAACCAAGCTATTCAGCCCTCTTCCTCCACTTAATCTTCTTATTACACTATAGTTTCTTAACCTAATCTTACATTAATAAACAAACAAGTCTTTCCACGCCAACCCCGTCCAGCCTTCGAATTCCCTGGATCCACCGGGGCTGGACCCTGGCAAGCGCCTCCACTTGAGATGCGACGGGAACGCGGGGAATTCTTTCCCCACCACGCAGGAAAAGGATCCCTCCTCTCGAGCTAGGAGGCGGAAACGGGGCTCCTCTGGATGTGGGCGGGACTCTCGTGCTTCCTCTCGAGTGGAGACGGGTATGTCAGAGAACTTCTTGAGTTGCAGCAAGGGTGTGAAGGACCCTTTGGAAGTTCCAGACGTTAGATGTGATTAGCCTCGAGACGCCTCAGCGGAAATGGGCCTCATTTCGCCTGGAGGGGAGAACCTCCTGGATTTTCTCGAGTTGCGGCAGGTGCTCTCGACTTACGACGGGGACCTCAGGGACCCGCTCTGGTGGCCTCAGGAAAGTCCAGTCCCCATGCGAGTTGCTCGGGGGCCTCTCGGGATTTCTCTCCCGTCGATGCCGGGGTCTAAGACCTTGTGAGGAATCGGTGCCGTAACCTGAGCATTCCTCTCCAGTGCTGACATGGATCTTGGGGTACTTCTGGAGTCTGCCCAAGGGAGTCAGTCCTCATTTCGAGAGGGGGCATGCACGTGCGCTTTCCTTCCAAGCTGTAGGCAGCAGTGTCGCGCTTCCCTTCACGTGGATAAAGGGATCTGTGGCTTTCCCTCGAGGCTTTCCCACAGGGCTGTCCCCCGTGCCACCGTGGTGTGAGTCGATCCTCGGCTTGAAAGTCGAAACAGTGCAGGGAAAACAGGTTTCCCTGGAATGGACTGAGACATCTGGAGGACTCTGGGAATGGTGGCACGACCCTGGAGTTCCTCTCACCTTTCCTGTGGAGAGTGCCTCCTCTTAAGATGCGACAGGAACGCCGGGAATTCTTTCCCGAAAACGCAGGGAAAGGAACCCGTCTCTCGAGCAAGGAGGCGGAAACGGGGCTCCTCTGGATGTGGGCGGGACTCTCGTGCTTCCTCTCGAGTGGAGACGGGTATGTCGGGCAACTTCTTGAGTTGCAGCAAGGTTGTGAAGGATCCTTTGGAAGTTGCAGAGGTTAGGTCTGATTACCCTGAGACGCCTCAGCACAAATGGGCCTCATCTCGCCCGGAGGGGTGAACCTCCTGGATTTTCTCGAGTTGCGGCAGGTGCTCTCGACTTACGACGGGGACCTCAGAGTCCCGCTCTGGTGGCCTCAGGAAAGGCCAGTCCCCATGCGAGTTGCTCACGTGCTCCTCGGGATTCCACTCCCGTCGATGCTGGGTCCTAAGACCTTGTGTGGAGTCAGTGCCGGAACCTGAGGATTCCTCTCCAGTGCCGACATGGATCTTGGGGTACTTCTGGAGTCTCCCCAGGGGAGTCAGTCCTCGTCTCGAGTGGGGGCATTCACGTGCGCTTTCCTCCCGAGCTGTAGCAGCAGTGTCGCGCTTCCCTTCGCGTGGATCAAGGGATCTGTGGCTTTCCCTCGAGGCTTTCCGACGAGGCTTCCCACGAGGCTTTCCCACAGGACTGTCCCACGTGCCACCGTGGTGTGAGTCGATCCTCGGCTTGAACGTCGAGGCAGTGCAGGGAAAACAGGTTTCCCTGGAATGGACTGAGACATCTGGCGGACTCTGGGAACTGTGGCAAGACCCTGGAATTTCTCTCGCCTTTCTTGTGGAGAGCGCCTCCTCTCGAAATGCGACGGGAACGCCGGGAATACTTGACCGAACACGCAGGGAAAGGATCCCTCCTCTCGAGCTAGGAGTCGGACATGAGGCTCCTCTGGATGTGGGCGGTACTCTCGTGCTTCCTCTCAGTGGAGACGGGTGTGTCGGGAAACTTTTTGAGTTGCAGCAAGTGTGTGAAGAACCATTTGGAAGTTCCAGAGGTTAGGTGTGATTTGCCTCGAGACGCCTCAGCGTAATGGGCCTCATCTCGCCTGGAGGGGAGAACCTCCTGGATTTTCTCGAATTGCAGCAGGTGCTCTCGAGTTATGACGAGGACCTGAGGGATACACTCTAGTGGCGTCAGGAAAGGCTAGACCCCATGCGAATTGCTCAGGGGCCTCTCGGGATTCCTCTCCCGTCGATGCCGGGGCGAAAGACCTTGTGTGGAGTCGGTGCCGGAACCTGAGGATTCCTCTCCAGTGCTGACATGGATCTTGGGGTACTTCTGGAGTCTCCTCAGGGGAGTCAGTCCTCGTCTCCCGTGGGGGCATGCACGTGCGCTTTCCTCCCGAGCTGTAGCAGCAGTGTCACGCTTCCATAGGGGTGGATCAAGGGATCTGTGGCTTTCCCTCGAGGCTTTCCCACGAGGCTTTCCCACGAGGCTTTCCCACAGGGCTGTCCCACGTGCCACCGTGGTGTGAGTCGATCCTCGGCTTGAACGTCGAGGCAGTGCAGGGAAAACAGGTTTCCCTGGAATGGACTGAGACATCTGGGGGACTCTGGGAATGGTGGCACGACCCTGGAGTTCCTCTCGTCTTTCCTGTGGAGAGCGCCTCCTCTTGAGATGCGACGGAAACGCCGGGAATTCTTTCCCGACCACGCAGGGAAAGGATCCCTCCTCTCGAGCTAGGAGGCGGAAACGGGGCTCCTCAGGATGTGGGCGGGACTCTCGTGCTTCCTCTCGAGTGGAGACGGGCATGTCGGGGAACTATTTGAGTTGCAGCAAGGTTGTGAAGGACCCTTTGGAAGTTCCAGATGTTAGATGTCATTAGCCTCGAGACGCCTCAGCGGAAATGGGCCTCATCTCGCCTGGCGGGGAGAACCTCCTGTATTTTCTCGAGTTGGGACAGGTGCTCTCGACTTACGACGGGGACTTCAGGGACCCGCTCTGGTGGCCTCAGGAAAGGACAGTCCCCATGCGAGTTCCTCGGGGACCTCTCGGGATTCCTCTCCCTTCGATGCTGGGGCCTAAGACCTTGTGTGGAGTCAGTGCCGAAACCTGAGGATTCCTCTCCAGTGCTGACATTGATTTTGGGCTACTTCTGGAGTCTCGCCAGGGGCGTCAGTCCTCGTCGCGAGTAGGGGCATACACGTGCACTTTCCTCCCGTGTTGTAGCAGAAGTGTTGCCCTTCCCTTCGCGTGGATCAAGGGATGTGTGGCTTTCCCTCGAGGCTTTCCCACGAGGCTTTCCCACGAGGCTTTCCCACAGGGCTGTCCCACGTGCCACCGTGGTGTGAGTCGATCCTCGGCTTGAACGTCGAGGCAGTGCAGGGAAAACAGGTTTCCCTGGAATGGACTGAGACATCTGGGGGACTCTGGGAATGGTGGCACGACCCTGGAGTTCCTCTCGCCTTTCCTGTGGAGAGCGCCTCCTCTTGAGATGCGACGGAAATGCCAGGAATTCTTTCCCGACCACGCAGGGAAAGGATCCCTCCTCTCGAGCTAGGAGGCGGAAACGGGGCTCCTATGGATGTGGGCGGGACTCTCGTGCTTCCTCTCGAGTGGAGACGGGTATGTCGGGGAAATTCTTGAGTTGCAGCAAGGGTGTGAAGGACCCTTTGGAAGTTCCAGATGTTAGATGTGATTAGCCCCGAGACGCCTCAGGTGAAATGTTCCTCATCTCGCCTGGAAGGGAGAACCTCCTGGATTTTCTTGGGTTGCGGCCGTTGCTCTCGATTTACGACGGGGACCTCACTGACCCTCTCTGGTGGCCTCAGGAAAGGCCAGTCCCCATCCGAGTTGCTCCTGGGGGTCTCGGGATTCCTCTCCCATCGATGCCGGGGCCTAAGGCCTTGTGTGGAGTCGGTGCCGGAACCTGAGGATTCCTCTCCAGGGCTGACATGGATCTTGGGGTACTTCCGGAGTCTCCCTAGGGAGTCAGGCCTCGTCTCGTGTGGGGGCATGCACCTGCGCTTTCCCACTGAGCTGTAGCTGCAGTGTCCGTGCTTCCCTTCGCGTGGATCAAGGGATCTGTGATTTCCCCTCCGAGGCTTTCCCACGAGGCTTTCCCACAGGGCTGTCCCACGTGCCACCGTGGTGTGAGTCGATCCTCGGCTTGAACGTCGAGGCAGTGCAGGGAAAACAGGTTTCCCTGGAATGGACTGAGACATCTGGGGGACTCTGGGAATGGTGGCACGACCCTGGAGTTCCTCTCGCCTTTCCTGTGGAGAGCGCCTCCTCTTGAGATGCGACGGGAACGCCGGGAATTCTTTCCCGACCATCGCAGGGAAAGGATCCCTCCTCTCGAGCTAGGAGGCGGAAACGGGGCTCCTCTGAATGTGGGCGGGACTCTCGTGCTTCCTCTCGATTGGAGCCGGGTATGTCGGGAACTTTTGAGTTGCAGCAAGGGTGTGAAGGACCCTTTGGAAGTTCCAGATGTTAGATGTGATTAGCCTCGAGACGCCTCAGCAAATGGGCCTCATCTCGCCTGCAGGGGAGAACCTCCTGGATTTTCTCGAGTTGCGGCAGGTGCTCTCGACTTAACAAAGGGGACCTCAGAGTCCGCTCTGGTGGCCTCAGGAAAGGCCAGTCCCATGCGAGTTGCTCCCGGGCCTCTCGGGATTCCAACTCCCTGTCGATTGCTGGGTCTCAGACCTTGTGGTGGGTCAGTGCCGCGAACAGTGAGGATTCCTTCTCCATTGCGCTACATGGATCTTGGGGTACATTTGGAGTCTTTCCCAGGGAAGTCAGTCCTCGTCTCGGTGGGCATGCACGGGCGCTTTCCGCCTCGAGCTGTAGCAGCAAGTGCCGCTTCCATTCGCGTGGGATCAAGGGATAGTGGCTTTCTCAAGGCTTTCCGACAGAGGCTTTCCCACAGAGGCTGTTCCCACAGGGTGTCCCACGTGCACCGTGGTTGTGAGTCGATCTCTGCGTCTTGCAAAGTCGAGCGCAGTGGCAGGGAGAAACAGGTTCCTGGAATGGACTTGAGACTCTGTCGGATCTCTGGAGATGTGGCACGAACCCTGGGTATCTCTCGCCTTCTGTGGAGAGCGCTCTCCTCTTGAAAATGCGACGGG
>NW_017199632.1:0-7268 GCF_001704415.2 Capra hircus
TTCGCGGATCAAGGAACTGTGGCTTTCCCTCGAGGCTTTCCACACGGGTTTCCCACGAGGCTTTCCACAGGGCTGTCCCACGTGCCACCGGTGTGAGTCGATCGGCTTGAAAGTCGAGGCAGTGCAGGAAAACAGTTTTCCCTGGAATGGACTGAGACATCCGGGGAATCTGGAATGGTGGCACGACCCTGGAGTTCCTCTCGCCTTTCCTGTGGAGAGCCTCCACTTCAGATGTGACGGGAACGGGAATTCTTTCCCGCACACGCAGGGAAAAGATCCCTTCTCTCGAGCTTTGAGGCGGAATCGGGCTCCTCTGGATGTGGGCAGGATTCTCGTGCTTCCTCTCGAGTGGAGACGGGTATGTCGGGGAACTTATTGAGTTGCCGCAAGGGTGGAAGGACCCTTTGGAAGTTCCAGAAGATAGACGTGATTAGCCTCGAGACGCCTCAGCGGAAATGGGCCTCATCTCACCTGGAGGGGAGAACCTCCTGGATTTTCTCGAGTTGCGGAAAGTGCTCTCGACTTTCGACGGGGACCACAGGGTCCCGCTCTGGTGGCCTCAGGAAAGGCCAGTCCCCATGCGAGTTGCTCGGGGCCTCTCGGGATTCCTCTCCGTCGATGCCGGGGCCTAAGACCTCGTGACGAGTTGGTGCCGGTACCTGAGCATTCCTCTCCAAGCTGACATGGATCTTGGGGTACTTCTGGAGTCTCCCCAGGGGAGTCAGTCCTCGTCTCGAGTGGCGGCATGCAGTTCGATTCCCTCCCGAGCTGTAGCAGCAGTGTCACGCTTCCGTCGAGTGGATCAAGGGATCAGTGTCTTTCCCTTGAGGCTATTCCATGAGGCTTTCCCAGGAGTCTTTCCCACAGGGCTGTCCCACGTGCCACCGTGGTGTGAGTCGATCCTCGCATGAAATCGAGGCAGTGCAGGGAAAACAGTTTTCCCTGGAATGGACTGAGACATCTGGGGGACTCTGGGAATGGTGGCACGACCCTGGAGTTCCTCTCGCCTTTCCTGTGGAGAGCGCCTCCTCTTGAGATGTGACAGCAAGGCCAGGAATTCTTTCCCGACCACACAGGGAAAGGATCCCTCCTCTCGAGGTATGAGGAAGAAACGGGCTCCTCTGGATTTGGCGGGACTCTCTCGCTTCCTCTCGAGTGGAGACGGGTATGTCGGGGAACTTTTTGAGTTGCAGCAAGGGTGTGAAGGACCCTTTGGAAGTTCCAGAGGTTAGGTGTGATTAGCCTCGAGACTCCTCAGAGGAAATGGGCCTCATCACGCCTGGCGGGGAGAACCTCCTGGTTGCTCTCGAGTTGGGTTGGTGCTCTCCACTTACCACGGTGTCCTCAGACACCCGCTTTGGTGGCCTCAGGAAAGGCAAGTCCCCATGCGAGTTGCTCGGGGACACTCGAGATTCCTCTTCTGTCGATCCCGGGGCCTAAGATCTTGTGTGGAGTCGGTTCAGAACCTGAGGATTCCTCTCCAGTGTTGACATGGACCTTGGGTACTTCTGGAGTCTACCGAGGGGAGTCAGTCCTCGTCTCGAGTGGGGCATGCACGTGCACTTTCCTCCCGAGCTGTAGCAGCAGTGTCACGGTCCCTTAGTGTGGATCAAGGGATCTGTGGCTTTCCCACGAGGCTTTCACGAGGCTTTCCACGAGGCTTTCCACAGAGCTGTCCCACGTGCCACCGTGGGTGAGTCGATCCTCGGCTTGAACGTCGAGGCAGTGCAGGGAAAAACAGGTTTCCCTGGAATGGACTGAGACATCTGGGGGACTCTGGAATGGTGATACGACACTGGAGTTCTTCTCGCTTTCCTGTGGAGAGCGCCTCCTCTTGAGATGCGACGGGAACGCCGGAATTCTTTCCCGACGACATAGGGAAAGGATCCCTCCTCTGGAGCTAGGAGGCGGAAACGGGGCTCCTCTGGATGTGGGCGGGACTCTCGTGCTTCCTCTCGAGTGGAGACGGTATGTCGGGGAACTTCTTGAGTTGCAGCAAGGGTGTGAAGGACCCTCTGGAAGTTCCAGAGGTTAGGTGTGATTAGCATCGAGAGCCCTCAGCGGTAATGGGCCTCACTCGCCTGGAGGGGAGAACCTCCTGGATTTTCTCGAGTGGCGCAGGTGCTCTCGACTTAAGACGGGGATGTCAGGGAGCCGCTCTGGTGGCCCATGGAAAGGCCAGTCCCCATGCGAGTAGCTCTGGGGCCTCTCGGGATTCCTCTCCCGTCGATGCCGGGGCCTAAGACCTTGTGTGGAGTCGGTGCCGGGAAACTGAGTATTCCTCTCCAGTGCTGACATGGACCTTTGGGGGACTTCTGGAGTCTCCCCAGGGGAGTCAGTCCTCGTCTCGAGTGGGGGCATGCACGTGCGCTTTCCTCCCGAGCTGTAGCAGCACTGTCACGCTTCCCTTAGCGTGGATCAAGGGATCTATGGCTTTCCCTCGAGGCTTTCCCACGAGGCTTTCCCACAGGCTTTCCCACAGGCTGTCCCATGTGCCACCGTGGTGTGAGTCGATCTTCGGCTTGAAAGTCGAGGCAGTGCAGGGAAAACAGGTTTCCCTGAAATGGAGTGAGACATCTGGGGAACTCTGTGAATGTGGCACGACCCTGGAGTTCCTCTCGCCTTTCCTGTGGAGAGCGCCTCCTCTTGAGATGCGACGGGAATGCCGGGAATTCTTTCCCGACCACGCAGGGAAAAGATCACTTCTTTCGAGCTAGCAGGGGAAACGGGGCTCCTCTGGATGTGGGGCGGACTCTCGTGCTTCCTCTCGAGTGGAGACGGGTATGTCGGGGAACTTCTTGAGTTGCAGCAAGGGTGTGAAGGACCCTTTGGAGCTTCCAGAGGTTAAGTGTGAATAGCCTCGAGACGCCTCAGCGGAAATGGGCCTCATCTCGCCTGGAGGGGAGAACCTCCTGGATTTTCTAGAGTTGCTGCAGGTGCTCTCGACTTACGACGGGACCTCAGGGACCCGCTCTGCTCGCCTCAGGAAAGGCCTGTCCCCATGCGAGTTGCTCGGGGCCTCTATTGATTCCTCTCCCGTCTATGCCGGGGCCTGAGACCTTGTGTGGAGTCGGTGCCGGAACCTGAGGATTCCTCTCCAGTTCTGACATGGATCTTGGGGTACTTCTGGAGTCTCCCAGGGGAGTCAGTCCTCGTCGCGAGTGTGGCGTGCACGTGCGCTTTCCTCCCGAGCTTTAGCAGCAGTGTCACGCTTCCCTTTGCGTGGATCCAGGGATCTGTGGCTTTCTCTGTAGGCTTTCCCACGAGGCTTTCCCACTAGGCTTTTCACAGGGCTGTCCCACGTGCCACCGAGGTCTGAGTCGATCCTCGGCTTGAAAGTCGAGGCATTGGGGGAAAACAGGTTTCCCTGGAATCGACTGACACATCTGGGGGCTCTGGGAATGGTGGCACGACCCTGAGTTCCTCTCGCCTTTCCTGTGGAGAGCGCCTCTTCTTGAGATGCGACGGGATCGCCGGAAATTCTTTCCCCGACCACGCAGGGAAAGGATCCCTCCCTCTCGAGCTATGACTGAAACGGGGCTCTTCTGGTTGTGGGCGGGACTCTTGTGCTTCCATTCGAGTGGAAACGGGTATGTCGGGAACTTATTGAGTTGCAGCAAGGGTGTGAAGGGCCTTTGGAAGTTCCAGAGGTTAGGTGTGATTAGCCTCGAGATGCCTCAGCGCAAATGGGTCTCATCTCGCCTGGAGGGGAGAACCTCCTGGATTTTCTCGAGTTGCGCCAGGTGCTCTCGACTTACTACGGGGACCTCAGGGACCGCTTTGGTGGCCTCAGGAAAGGCCAGTCCCATGCGAGTTGCTCGGGAGCCTCTCGTGATGTCTCTCCCTCTCCAGTGTGTCTTGAATCTTGACTGGCCTTTCCTGAGGCCACCAGAGCGGGTCCCTGCGGTCCCCGTCGTAAGTCGAGAGCACCTGCCGCAACTGGAGAAAATCAAGGATGTTCTCCCCTCCAGGCAAAATGAAGCCTATTTCCGCTGACACATCTCAAGGCTAAGCACACTTAAACTCTGGAACTTCCAAAGGGTCCTTCACACCCTTGCAGCAAATCAAGAAGTTCCCCGACATACCCGTCTCCACTCAAGAGGAAGCACGATAGTTCCGCCCGCATCCAGAGGAGCCCCGTTTCCCCTCATAGCTCGAGAGGAGGGATCCTTTCCCTGTGCGGTCGGGAAAGAATTCCCGGCGTTCCCGTCGCATCTCAAGAGGAGGCGTTCTCCACAGGAAAGGTGAGAGGAACTCCAGGGACATGCCACCATTCTCCGAGTCCCCCAGATGTTTCAGTCTATTCCAGGGAAACCTGTTTCCCCGCACTGACTCGACTTTCAAGCCAAGGATCGACTCACACCACTGTGGCACGTGGGACAGCCCTGTGGCAAAGCCTCGTGGGAAAGCCTCGTGGAAAGCCTTGAGGGAAAGCCACAGATCCCTTGATCCACGCGAAGGTAAGAGCGACACTGCTGCTACAGCACGGGAGGAAAGCGCACGTGCATGCCCCCACTCGAGACGAGGACTGACTCCCCTGGGGAGACTCCAGAAGTACACCAAGATCCATGTCAGCACTGGAGAGGAATCCTCAGGTTACTGCACCGACTCTATGTAAGGTCTGAGGCCCCGGCATCGACGGGAGAGGAATCCGAGAGGGCCCGAGCAACTCGCATGGGGACTGGAATTTCCTGAGGCCACCAGAGCGGATCCCTGAGGTCCCCGTCGTAAGTCGAGAGCACCTGCCGCAACACGGTAAAATCCAGGTGGTTCTCCCCTCCAGGCAAGATGAGGCCCGTTTCCCCTGAGGTGTCTCGAGGCTAATCACACGTGACCTCTGGAACTTCCAAAGAGTCTTTCAGTCATGCTGCAACTCAAGAAGTTCCCCGACATACCCGTCTCCACTCAAGAGGAAGCACGAGTGTCCCGGCCACATCCAGAGGAGCTCCGTTTCCGGCTCGTAGCTCGAGATGTGCGATCCTTTCCATGATTGGTCGGGAAAGAATTCCCGGCATTCCCATCGCATCTCAAGAGGAGGCGCTCTCCAAAGGAAAGGGGAGAGGAACTACAGGGTCGTGCCACCATTCCGAGACTCACCCAGATGTCTCAGTCCATTCCACAGGAACCTGTTTTCCCTGCACTGCCTTGGCCTTCATGCCGAGGATCGACTCACACCACCGTCACACGTGGGACAGCCCTGTGGGAAAGCCTAGAGGGAAAGACTCGAGGAAAGCCACAGATCCCTTGGTCCAGGGATGGGAAGCGTGACACTGCTGCTACAGCATGGGAGGAAATGTCACGCTCATGCCCCACTCGAGACGAGGCCTGACTCCCTTGTGGAGACTCGAGAAGTACCACAAAATCCATGTCAGCACTGGAGAGGAATCTCAGGTTCCGGCCCCGACTCCACACAAGGTCTTAGGCCGGCATCGACGGAGAGGAATCACGAGAGGCCCCTAGCAACACGCATGATGACTGGCGTTTCCTGCGGCCGCCAGAGCGGGTCCCTGAAGTCCCTGTCGTAACTCGAGAGCACCTGCTGAAACTCGGGAATATCCAGGAGCCTCTCCATTCCAGGCGACATGAGGCCCATTTCTGCTGAGGCATCTCGAGACTAACCACACCTAACCTCTGGAACTTCCAAAGGGTCCTTCACACCCTTGCTGCAACTCAAGAAGTTCCCCGACATACCCGTTCCTCTTCACATTTATCCATAATGGTGGTGTCATCTGCATATCTAAGTTTATTGATATTTCTACAGGCAATCTTGATTCCAGCTCATGTATCTTCCATCCCAGCATTTTTCATGATGTACTCTGCATATAAGTTAAATAAAGCAGGGTGACAATATACAGCCTTTGCATACTCTTTTTCTTTTTGGAACCAGTCTGTTGTTCCATGTCCTGCTCTAACTGTTGCTTCCTGACCTTCATCCAGATTTCTCAAGAGGCAGGTTAGGTGGTCTGGTATTCCATCTCTTTTCAGAATTGTGGCTAAAACAACAGTATAAGGACCTTTCCGATGTCAGGCCAAGGAATTGTGTTTCCAGTCATTGAGCCACACCTGATCACTGAGCACAAATTCATGAATCTGTTCCTCAAGGGGGAATGATATTCTTTTTTATACAAACTTAGTTACCTGATTTATTACCTTACCTAATTGTTCCATCTGCTGTGAAATCCCACCCCCTTACTTGTGGCAAATCTGCTAACACCTGCCTCACTGTGGGAGGGGGTCTCCCATAGAAAATTTCATAAGGACAACAACTATGGAACGTGCGGTTACCCTAATATGAGTAAGTCTGGCCGAAGCAAGCCCATCCATGTACAGTCAGTCTCTATGATCCATTTTGAAAGTGTCTCTTCAAGAGTTTGGTTGTTTCTTTCCACCATTCCAGAACACTGGGGCCTATATGCTGTATGTAATTTCCACTGATATTTAGAGCTTCACATACCTGTTAATTAACGCGGCTACAAAGACAGGGCCATTGTCGGATTCTATACTGGTTGGAACCCAAGTCTGGGAATTATTTCTCAAATCAGCGAGCTACTCGTTTTCTTTTTCAGATCAGGTAGGGAAGGCCTCTGCCCAACCGGAGAAGGTACCCTACTATTCTAGTAAGTCATGATAACAGGTGACTGCCTTTGCTTCCCCGAAGGACACTTTCCTGCATCCTGAGAACTCCACGTCTCAGCCAGTTGGAAAAGCGCTTCTTGGAGGTCATTATTCAGGGGCAACTTCCCCTGGAGCCCGGGGCCATAGGGAGCGGCTCCACACTCCAGGGAAAGGCAGAGCCACAGCCACATCTGTCCCATCCCCTTTGCTCTGTAGGAATCTAGTGAGGCCTAGGTCTGTCAGGAAAATTCTTGGCTCCTAGGGGACACATTCTATGTGTGAAACTGCATCCAGGACCTAGGGGCCACAGGGCGCCTGTTTCTCTCGGGGGCAGAGGGTGGGGGGGCCTGAAGCAGTGCGGCCCAGCAACAGCTTCCACATCCATCTTGCTCCATCATGAATAGTGAGAGCACCAGATGCTTCAGGAATGCTGTAAAAGACATGACTGGCGGTTTTGCCTTCCCTGGGTCAGCTCTCTGTGCAGCGGGCCTTTTCCACTCAAATTACTCCCGGCTCATGCCTGCCTTGTGGGTAGGAAGCAAATAAAATAACGCAAAAAAACTTGGGCGCCCGTATGCCTCCAAAATGCATAAGGGCTGACGACACAAAAGTCGCTCAGTTTCTAGCAGAGGGCGTAAGAAAAGAGCCAATCC
>NW_017199633.1:0-7268 GCF_001704415.2 Capra hircus
CAACAGAGCGGGTCCCTGAGGTCCCGTCGTAAGTCGAGAGCACCTGCCGCAACTCGAGAAAATCCAGGAGGTTCTCCCCTCCAGTCGAGCTGAGTCCCATTTCCGCTGAGGTATCTCGAGCTAATCACACCTTACCTCTGGAACTTCCAAAGGGTCCTTCACGCCTTGCTGCAACTCAAGAAGTTCCCGGACATACCCGTCTCCACTCGACAGGAAGCACGAGAATCCCGCCCACATCCAGAGGAGCCCCGTTTCCGCCTCCTAGCTCGAGAGGAGGGATCCTTTCCCTCCGTGTTCGGATAGAATTCCTAGCGTTCCCGTCGCATCTCAAGAGGAGGCGCTCTCCACAGGAAGGCGAGAGGAACTCCAGGATCAGGCCCCATTCCCAGAGTCCCCCAGATTTCTCAGTTTATTCCAGGGAAACCTGTTTTCCCTACACTGCTTCGACTTTCAAGCCGAGGATCAACTCACACCACGGTGGCGCGTGGGACAGCCCTGTGGGAAGCCTCGTGGGAAAGCCTTGTGGGAAAGCCTCGAGGGAAAGCCACAGATCCCTTGATCCACGCGAAGGGAAGCTTGACACTGCTACTACAGCTCGGGAGGAAAGCGCACGTGCATCGACCCACTCGAGACGAGGACTGACTCCACTGGGGAGAGTCCAGAAGTACCCCAAGATCCATGTCAGCACTGGAGAAGAATCCTCAGGTTCCGGCACCCACTCCACACGAGATCGTAGGCCCCGGCATCGACGGGAGAGGAATCCCGAGAGGCGCCGAGCAACTCGCATAGGGATTGGACTTTCCAAAGGCCACCAGAGCAGGTACCTGAGGTCCCCGTCGTAAGTCGAGAGCACCTATCGCAACTCGAGAAAATCCTAGAGGTTCTCCTTTCCAGGCGAGATGAGGCCCATTTCCACTGAGGCGTTTCGAGGCCATTCACACCTAACCTCTGGAACTTACAAAGGGTCCTTCACACCCTTACTGCAACTAAAAAAGTTCCCCGACATACCCGTCTCCACTCGAGAGGAAGCTCGAGAGTCCCGCCCACATCCAGAGGAGCCCCGTGTCCGCCTCCTAGCTCGAGAGGAGGGATCCTTTCCCTGCGTGTTCGGGAAAGAATTCCCGGCGTTCCTGTCGCATCTCAAGAGGAGGCGCTTTCGACAGGAAAGACGAGGGGAACTCCAGGGTCGTGACACCATTACCTGAGTCCCACAGATGTCTCAGTCCATTCCAGGGAAATGTGTTTTCCCTGCACTGCCTCGACTTTCAAGCCGAGCATCGACTCACACCACGGTGGCACGTGGGACAGCCCTATGGGAAAGCCCCGTGGGAAAGCCTCGGGTAAAGTCTCGAGGGAAAGCCACAGATCCCTTGATCCACGCGAAGGGAAGCGAGACTCTGCTGCTACAGCTCTGGAGGAAAGCGCACGTGCATGCCCCCACTCGGGACGAGGACTGACTCCCCTGGGGAGACTCCAGAAGTACCCCAGGATCCATGTCAGCACTGGACAGAAATCCTCAGGTTCCGGCACCGACTCCACACAAGATCTTAGGCCCCGGCATTGACGAGAGAGGAATCCCGAGAGGCCCCCGAGCAACTCGCATGGGGACTGGCCTTTCCTGAGGCCACCAGAGTGACTCCCCAGGGGAGTGGGTCCCTAGCAGTGTCATGCTTCCCTTCGCGTGGATCAAGGGATCTGTGGCTTTCCCTCGAGGCTTTCCCACGACGCTTTCCCACGAGGCTTTCCCAGTGGGCTGTCCCACGTGCCACCGTGGTGTGAGTCGATCCTAGGCTTGAAAGTCAAGGCAGTGCAAGGAAAACAGGTTTCCCTTGAATGGACTGAGACATCTGTGGGACTCTGGGAATGGTGGCACGACACTGGAGTTCCTCTCTCGTTTCCTGTGGAGAGTGCCCCGAGCAACTTGCATGGGGACTGGCCTTTCATGAGGAACAGAGCGGGTCTCTGAGGTCCAAGTCGTAAGTCGAGAGGCTCCTGCTGCAACTCGAGAAAATCCAGGAGGTTCCCCTCCAGGCGAGATGGCCCATATCCGATGACGCGTCTCGAGGCTATTCAACAAGCGTCTGGAACTAACAAACGGGCCTTCAAACCCTAGCTGCAACTCAAGAAGTTCCCCGAAATACACCTCTCCACTCGAGAGGAAGCAGGAGAGTCCCGCCCACATCCAGAGTAGCCCCGTTACTGCCTCCTAGCTCGAGAGGAGGGATCCTTTCACTGAGTGGACGGTCAAGTATTCCCGGAGTTCCCGACTCATCTCAAGAGAGGCGCTATCCACAGGAAAGGCGAGAGGAACTCCAGATTCGTGCACCCATTCCCAGAGTCCCCCAGATGTCTCAGTCCATTCCAGGGAAACCTGTTTCCCTACACTGCCTCGACTTTCAGGACGAGGATCCACTCACACCACGGTGGCACTTGGCACAGCCCTTAGGGAAATCCTCGAGGGAAAGCCACAGATCCCTTGATCCATGCAAAGAGAAGCGTGACACTGCTGCTACAGCTTGGGAGGAAAGCGCACGTGCATGCCTCCACTCGAGATGAGGACTGACTCCCCTGGGGAGACTCCAGAAGTACCCCAAGATCTATGTCAGCACTGGAGAGGAATCCTCAGGTTCCGGCACCGACTCCACACAAGGTCTTAGACCCCGGCATCGACGGGAGAGAAATCCGAAGAGGCCCCCGAGCAACTCGCATGGGGACTGGCCTTACCTGAGGCCACCAGAGCGGGTCCCTGAGGTCCCCGTCTTAAGTCGAGAGCACCTGCACCAGCTCGAGAAAATGCCAGGAGGTTCTCCCCTCCAGGGGAGATGAGGCCCATTTCCTCTGAGGCGTCCCCAGGCTAATTACACCTAACCTCTGGAACTTCCAAAGGGTCCTTCACACCATTGCTGCAACTCAAGAAGTTCCCCGACGTACCCGTCTCCACTCGAGAGGAAGCACGAGAGTCCCGCCCACATCCAGAGGAGCCCCGTTTCCGCCTCATAGCTCGAGAGGAGGGATCTTTCCCTGCGTGCGTCGGGAAAGAATTCCCGGCGTTCCCGTCGCATCTCAATTGGAGGCGCTCTCCACAGGAAAGGAGAGAGGAACTCCAGGGTCGTGCCACCATTCCCAGAGTCTTCCAGACGTCTCAGTCCATTCCTGGGAAACCTGTTTTCCCTGCACTGCCTCGACTTTCAAGCCAAGGATCGACTCACACCTCGGTGGCACGTGGGACAGCCCTGTGGGAAAGCCTGGTGGGAAAGCCTCGTGGGAAAGTCTCGTGGGAAAGCCTCATGGGAAAGCCTCGTGGGAAAGCTTCGAGGGAAAGCCACAGATCCCTTGATCCACGCGAAGGGAAGCGTGACACTGCTGCTGCAGCTCGGGAGGAAAGCGCACGTGCATGCCCCCACTCGAGACGAGGACTGACTCCCCTGGGGAGACTCCAGAAGTACCCCAAGATCCATGTCAGCACTGGAGAGGAATCCTCAGGTTCCGGCACCGACTCCACACAAGATCTTAGGCCCCGGCATCGACGGGAGAGGAATCCTGAGAGGCCCCGAGCAACTCGCATGGGGACTGGCCTTTCCTGAGGCCACTAGAGCGGGTCCCTGAGGTCCCCGTCGTAAGTCGAGAGCACCTGCCGCAACTCGAGAAAATACAGGAGGTTCTCCCCTCCAGGCGAGATGAGGCCCATTTCTGCTGAGGCGTCCTGAGGCTAATCACACCTGACCTCTGAAACTTCCAAAGGATCCTTCACACCTTTGCTGCAACTCAAGAAGTTCCCTGACATACCCGTCTCCACTCGAGAGGAAGCACGAGAGTCCCGACCACATCCAGAGGAGCCCCGTTTCCACCTCCTAGCTCGAGAGGAGGGATCCTTTCCCTGCGTGCTCGAGAAAGAATTCCCGGCGTTCCCGTCGCATCTCAAGAGGAGGCGCTCTCCACAGGAAAGGCGAGAGGAACTCCGGGGTCATGCCAGCATTCCCAGAGTTCCCCAGATGTCTCAGTCCATTCCAGGGAAACCTGTTTTCTCTGCACTGTTTTGACTTTCAAGCCGAGGATAGACTCACACCACGGTGGCACGTGGGACAGCCCTGTGGGAAAGCCTCGTGGGAAAGCCTCGTGGGAAAGCCTCGAGGGAATGCCACAGATCCCTTGTTCCACGTGAAGGAAAGGGTGACACTGCGGCTACAGCTCAGGAGGAAAGCGCAGGTGCATGCCCCCACTCGAGACGAGGACTGACTACCCTGGGGAGACTCCAGAAGTACCCCAAGATCCATGTCAGCACTGGAGAGGAATCCTCAGGTTCCGGCACTGACTCCACACAAGGTTTTAGCCCCAGCATCGACGGGAGAGGAAACCTTTAGAGGCCCCCGAGAGTCCCCGAGCAACTCGCATGGGGACTGGCCTTTCCTGAGGCCACCAGAGCGGGTCCCTGATGTCCCCGTCGTAAGTCGAGAACAGCTGCCCCAACACCGAGAAAATCCAGGAGTTCTCCCATCCGGGCGAGATGAGATCCCAATTCCGCTGAGCGTCTCCAGGCTTATAACACCTAAACTCTGGAACCTACAAAGGGTCCTTCACACCATTGTTGCAACTCAACAAGTACCCCGACATACCCGTTTCCACTCGAGAGGAAGCACGAGAGTCCTGCCCACATCCAGAGGAGCCCCGTTTCCGCCTCCTAGCTCGAGAGGAGGGATCCTTTCCCTGCGTGGTCGGGAAAGAATTCCCGGCGTTCCCGTCGCATCTCAAGAGGAGGCGCTCTTCACAGGAAAGGCGAGAGGAACTCCAGGGACGTGCCACCATTCCCAGAGTCCCCCAGATGTGTCAGTCCATTCAAGGGAAACCTGTTTTCCCTGCACTGCCTCGACTTTCAAGCCGAGGATCGACTCACACCACGGTGGCACTTGGGACAGCCCTGTGGGAAAGCCTCGTGGGAAAGCCTCGTGGGAAAGCCTCGAGGGAAAGCCCCTGATCCCTTGATCCTCGCGAAGGAGGTGACACTGCTGCTACAGCTCGGAAGGAAAGCGCACGTGCATGCCCCCACTCGAGACGAGGACTGACTCCCCTGGGGAGACTCCAGAAGAAGCCCAGGATCCATGTCAGCACTGGAGAGGAATGCTCATGACCGGCACCGACTCCACACAAGATCTTAGGCCCCGGCATCGTCGGGAGAGGAATCCCGAGAGGACCCCGAACAACTCGCATCGGGCATGGCCTTTCCTGAGGCCACCAGAGCGGGTCCCTGAGGTCCTCGTCGTAAGTCGAGAGCACCTGCCACAACTCGAGAAAATCCAGGAGGTTCTCCCCTCCAGGCGAGATGAGGCCCGTTTCCGCTGAGGCGTCTCGAGGCTAATCACACCTAACCTCTGGAACTTCCAAAGGGTCCTTCACACCCTTGCTGCAACTCAAGAAGTTCCCCGACATACCCGTCTCCACTCGAGAGGAAGCACGAGAGTTCTGCCCACATCCAGATGAGCCCCGTGTCCGCCTCCTAGCTCGAGAGGAGGGATCCTTTCCCTGCGTGGTCGGGAAAGAATTCCAGGCGTTCCCGTCGCATCTCAAGAGGAGGCCCTCTCCGCCGGAAAGGCGAGAGGATCTCCAGGGTCGTCCACCATTACCTGAGTCCCACAGATGTCTCAGTCCATTCCAGGGAAACCTGTTTTCCCTGCACTGCCTCGACTTTCAAGCCGAGGATCGACTCACACCATGGTGGCTCCTGGGACAGCCTTGTGGGAAAGCCACGTGGGAAAGCCTCGTGGGAAAGCCTCGAGGGAAAGCCACAGATCTCTTGATCCACGCAAAGGGAATCGTGACACTGCTGCTACAGCTCGGGAGGACAGCGCACGTGCATGCCCCCACTCAAGATGAGGACTGACTCCCCTGGGGAGACTCCAGAATTACCCAAAGATCCATGTCAGCACTGGAGAGGAATCCTCACGTTCCGGCACCAACTCCACACAAGACCTTAGGTCCCGGCATTAACGGGAGGGAATCACAAGAGGCCCCGAGCAACTCGCATGGGGACTGGCCTTTCCTGAGGCCACCAGAGCGGGTTCCTGAAGTCCCCGTCGTAAGTCTAGAGCGCCTGCCACAACTCGAGAAAATTCAGGAGGTACTCCCCTCCAGGCGAGATGAGGCCCATTTCCCAGAGGCGTCTCGAGGCTAATCACACCTAACCTATGGAACTTCCAAAGGGTCCTTCACACCCTTGCTGCAACTCAAGAAGTTCCCTGACATACCCGTCTTCACTCGAGAGGAAGCACGAGAGTCCCGCCCACATCCAGAGGAGCCCCGTTTCCGCCTCCTAGCTCGAGAGGAGGGATCCTTTCCCTGCGTTGTCGGAAAAGAATTCCCGGTTTCCCGTCGCATCTCAAGAGGAGGCCCTCTCCGCCGGAAAGGCGAGAGGATCTCCAGGGTCGTGCCACCATTCCCTGAGTGCCCCAGATGTCTCAGTCCATTCCAGGGAAATCTGTTTTCCCTGCACTGCCTCGACTTTCAAGCCGAGGATCGACTCACACCACGGTGGCACGTGGGACAGCCCTGTGGGAAAGCCTCGGGAAAGCCTGGTGGGAAAGCCTCGAGGGAAAGCCACAGATCCCTTGATCCCCGCGAAGGGAAGCATGACACTGCTGCTACATCTCGGGAGGAAAGCGCACGTGCATGCCCCCACTCGAGACGAGGACTGACTCCCCTGGGGAGACTCCAGAAGTACCCCAAGATCCATGTCAGCACTGGAGGGGAATCCTCAGCTTCCGGCCCCGACTCCACACAAGGTCTTAGGCCCGGCATCGACGGGAGAGGAATCACGAGAGGCCCCCTAGCAACACGCATGATAACTGGCCTTTCCTGCGGCCGCCAGAGCGGGTCCCTGAATCCCCGTCGTAACTCGAGAGCACCTGCTGAAACTCGGGAATATCCAGGAGCCTCTCCATTCCAGGCGACATGAGGCCCATTTCCGCTGAGGCATCTCGAGACTAACCACACCTAACCTCTGGAACTTCCAATGGGTCCTTCACACCCTTGCTGCAACTCAAGAAGTTCCCCGACATACCCGTTCCTCTTCACGTTCTGCCATAATGGTGGTGTCATCTGCATATCTAAGTTGATTGATATTCTACCGGCAATCTTGATTCCAGTTATGTATCTTCCATCCCAGCATTTTTCATGATGTACTCTGCATAGAAGTTAAATAAACAGGTGACAATATACAGCCTTGACATACTCCTTTTCCTTTTTGGACCCTTTTTGAAGTCTACTGTGCTTCCTGA
>NW_017199634.1:0-7267 GCF_001704415.2 Capra hircus
CCACCCACATGTCTCTGCTGGGGGGGAGGAGAGTGCTAGGGAACCTACGTCTCTCACACACTTTCTAGGCACCCACGGAGTCAGCCTCTGGGAGTGTGGGGATGCAAAACCCAGCCAGGGGCCCTTGGAACCTGGTGCTCTCCGTGCGGAGCTTTGTCTGGGCGGCCAAGGAACCGCTGAAGGAGCCCTGCTGTTGCCCTTCGCTTCCCTCTGACAGAGCTTTCACTGCTGGAGCCCTTGGCAGTGTGCAACCCACCAGCCCCTAAGCCCTCCTCAAGGACGCTTGGGACCTAAGTGCAAAGGCAAGGCAGGGGTAGAGCTGAAGCCAGGAAGGCGCCAGTGGCGTTTCCGAGCCTCACACAGCCTGCTCCTTCCTGGGGAGGGAGCCTTAAAGCAAGGCAAGTCTGCGCAAGGCTCGCCTATGGCAGAGCATCTTGGTGCCAGGAACTCTGCCAGATCGGGCCTCTGAACAGAGCTAGAGATCTGCCGTACTGGAGTCGCACTTAGCTTCGTGCAAGCAGGGATTTCAGCTTGACGGGACTTGCTGCCTCCTCTTCCCCGAGGAGGCTCGCTTCCCTGCTGGCTGTGCACTCGCCTATCAGGCGGGCGCGCAGGGCTCCTCCAGCAGGTCTTGCCTCAGGGGCTGCTTCCCCTGAGTTGGGGCTGTGGGCAGGAACCCAGACACGCAGGATCAGGCCCAAACACCTGCACATGTCTCTGCTGGGGAGGAGAGTGCTAGGGAACCTACGTCTGTCATACACTTTCTGGGCACCCAAGGAATCAGCCTCCGTGTGTGCGGGGCTGAAAAACCCAGCCAGGGGCCCTGGGAGCCTGGTGCTCTCCGTGTGGCGCTGTCTGGGCGGCCAAGAACCGCTGGAGGAGCCCTGCAGTTGCCCTTCCCTTCCCTCTGACAGAATTCTCACTGCTGGAGCCCTTGGCAGTGTGCAACCCACCAGCCCCTAAGCCCTCCTTAAGGACGCTGGGACCTAAGTGCAAAGGCAAGGCAGGATTGGAGCTGAGGCAGAAGGCGCCAGTGGCGACTCCCAGGCTCCTGCTGCCTGCTCCTTCCTGGAGAGGAGCCTAAAAGCAAGGCAAGTCTGGGCAAGGCTAGCCCCCGCAGAGCACGCCAGGAACTCTGCCAGATCGGGGCTCTGAGCAGAGCTAGAGCTCTGCCGTACTGGAGGCGCACTTAGCTCCGTGCAAGCAGGGCTTTCAACTTGACGGGCTGGCTGCCTCCTCTTCCCCGAGGAGGCTCGCTTCCCTGCTGGCTGTGCACTCGCCTATCAGGCGGGGGCGCAGGGCTCCTCCAGCAGGTCTTGCCTCAGGGGCTGCTTCCCCTGAGTTGGGGCTGTGGGCAGGAACCCAGACACGCAGGATCAGGCCCCAAACACCTGCACATGTCTCTGCTGGGGAGGAGAGTGCTAGGGAACCTACGTCTGTCATACACTTTCTGGGCACCCAAGGAATCAGCCTCCGTGTGTGCGGGGCTGAAAACCCCAGCCAGGGGCCCTGGGAGCCTGGTGCTCTCCGTGTGGCGCTGATCGGCGGCCAAGAAACCGCTGGAGGAGCCCTGCAGTTGCCCTTCCCTTCCCTCTGACAGATTCTCACTGCTGAGCCCTTGGCAGTGTGCAACCCACCAGCCCCTAAGCCCTCCCCAAGGACGCCTGGACCTAAGTGCAAAGGCAAGGCAGGATTGGAGCTGAGGCAAGGAAGGCACCAGTGGCGTCTCCCAGGCTCCTCCTGCTCCTTCCTGGGGAGGGAGCCTAAAAGCAAGGCAAGTCTGGGCAAGGCTAGCCCCGGCAGAGCAGCCTCGCGCCAGGAACTCTGCCAGATCGGGGCTCTGAGCAGAGCTAGAGCTCTGCCGTACTGGAGGCCACTTAGCTCCGTGCAAGCAGGGCTTTCCTCTTGACGGGGCTCGGCTGCCTCCTCTTCCCCGAGGAGGCTCGCTCCCTGCTGGCTGTGCACTCGCCTATCAGGGGGCGCAGGGCTCCTCCAGCAGGTCTTGCCTCAGGGGCTGCTTCCCCTGAGTTGGGGCTGTGGGCAGGAACCCAGACACGCAGGATCAGGCCCCAACCACCTGCACATGTCTCTGCTGGGGGAGAGTGCTAGGGAACCTACGTCTGTCATACACTTTCTGGGCACCCAGGAATCAGCCTCGTGTGGGGCTGAAAACCCAGCCAGGGGCCCTGGGACCTGGTGCTCTCCGTGCGGCGCTGTCTGGGCGGCCAAGAAACCGCTGGAGGAGCCCTGCAGTTGCCCTTCCTTCCCTCTGACAGAGCTTTCACTGCTGGAGCCCTTGGCAGTGTGCAACCACCACCCCTAAGCCCTCCCAAGGACGCTGGGACCTAAGGCAAGGCAGGGGGAGCTGAGGCAAGGAAGGCGCCAGTGGCGTCTCCAGGCTTGCTCCTTCCTGGGGAGGGAGCCTAAAGCAAGGCAAGTCTGGCAAGGCTCCGGCGAGCAGCCTCGCGCCAGGAACTCTGCCAGATCGGGCTCTGAGCAGAGCTAGAGCTCTGCCGTACTGGAGCGCACTTAGCTCGTGCAAGCAGGGCTTTCCTTGACGGGGCGGCTGCCTCCCCCCGAGGAGGCTCGCTACACTGCTGGCTGTGCTCTCGCCTATCAGGCGGGGGCGCAGGGCTCCTCCAGCAGGTCTTGCCTCAGGGGCTGCTTCCCCTGAGTTGGGGCTGTGGGCGGGAACCCAGACACGCAGGATCAGGCCCCAACCACCTGCACATGTCTCTGCTGGGGAGGAGAGTGCTAGGGAACCTACGTCTCTCACACACTTTCTAGGCACCCACGGAGTCAGCCTCCGGTGTGGGGGATGAAAACCCAGCCAGGGGCCCTTGGACCTGGTGCTCTCCGTGCGGAGCTTTGTCTGGGCGGCCAAGGAACCGCTGAAGGAGCCCTGCTGTTGCCCTTCGCTTCCCTCTGACAGAGCTTTCACTGCTGGAGCCCTTGGCAGTGTGCAACCCACCAGCCCCTAAGCCCTCCTCAAGGACGCTTGGGACCTAAGTGCAAAGGCAAGGCAGGGGTAGAGCTGAAGCCAGGAAGGCGCCAGTGGCGTTTCCGAGCCTCACACAGCCTGCTCCTTCCTGGGGAGGGAGCCTTAAAGCAAGGCAAGTCTGCGCAAGGCTCGCCTATGGCAGAGCATCTTGGTGCCAGGAACTCTGCCAGATCGGGCCTCTGAACAGAGCTAGAGATCTGCCGTACTGGAGTCGCACTTAGCTTCGTGTAAGCAGGGATTTCAGCTTGACGGGGACTTGCTGCCTCCTCTTCCCCCGAGGAGGCTCGCTTCCCTGCTGGCTGTGCACTCGCCTATCAGGCGGGGGCGCAGGGCTCCTCCAGCAGGTCTTGCCTCAGGGGCTGCTTCCCCTGAGTTGGGGCTGTGGGCAGGAACCCAGACACGCAGGATCAGGCCCCAAACACCTGCACATGTCTCTGCTGGGGAGGAGAGTGCTAGGGAACCTACGTCTGTCATACACTTTCTGGGCACCCAAGGAATCAGCCTCCGTGTGTGCGGGGCTGAAAACCCCAGCCAGGGGACCTGGGAGCCTGGTGCTCTCCGTGTGGCGCTGAATCTGGGCGGCCAAGCAACCGCTGGAGGAGCCCTGCAGTTGCCCTTCCCTTCCCTCTGACAGAATTCTCACTGCTGGAGCCCTTGGCAGTGTGCAACCCACCAGCCCCTAAGCTCTCCTTAAGGAGGACTGGGACCTAAGTGCAAAGGCAAGGCAGGATTGGAGCTGAGGCAAGAAAGGCGCCAGTGGCGACTCCCAGGCTCCTGCTGCCTGCTCCTTCCTGGAGAGGCAGCCTAAAAGCAAGGCAAGTCTGGGCAAGGCTAGCCCCCGGCAGAGCAGCCTCGCGCCAGGAACTCTGCCAGATCGGGGCTCTGAGCAGAGCTAGAGCTCTGCCGTACTGGAGGCGCACTTAGCTCCGTGCAAGCAGGGCTTTCAACTTGACGGGGCTGGGCTGCCTCCTCTTCCCCCGAGGAGGCTCGCTTCCCTGCTGGCTGTGCACTCGCCTATCAGGCGGGGCGCAGGGCTCCTCCAGCAGGTCTTGCCTCAGGGGCTGCTTCCCCTGAGTTGGGGCTGTGGGCAGGAACCCAGACACGCAGGATCAGGCCCCAAACACCTGCACATGTCTCTGCTGGGGAGGAGAGTGCTAGGGAACCTACGTCTGTCATACACTTTCTGGGCACCCAAGGAATCAGCCTCCGTGTGTGCGGGGCTGAAAACCCCAGCCAGGGGCCCTGGGAGCCTGGTGCTCTCGGTGCGGCGCTGATTCTAGGCGGCCTAGAAACCGCTGGAGGAGCCCTGCAGTTGCCCTTCCCTTCCCTCTGACAGAGCTCTCACTGCTGAAGCCCTTGGCAGTGTGCAACCCACCACCCCCTAAGCCCTCCCCAACGACGCCTGGCACCTATGTGCAAAGGCAAGGCAGGATTGGAGCTGAGGCAAGGAAGGCACCAGTGGCGTCTCCCAGGCTCGCTCAGACAGCTCCTTCCTGGGGAGGGAGCCTAAAAGCAAGGCAAGTCTGGGCAAGGCGAGCCCGGCCGAGCAGCCTCGCGCCAGAAACTCTGCCAGATCGGGGCTCTGAGCAGAGCTAGAGCTCTGCCGTACTGGAGGCCACTTAGCTCCGTGCAAGCAGGGCTTTCCTCTTGACTGGGCTCGGCTGCCTCCTCTTCTCCCGAGGAGGCTCGCTACACTGCTGGCTGTGCTCTCGCCTATCAGGCGGGCGCGCAGGGCTCCTCCAGCAGGTCTTGCCTCAGGGGCTGCTTCCCCTGAGTTGAGGCTGTGGGCGGGAACCCAGACACGCAGGATAAGGCCCCAACCACCTGCACATGTCTCTGCTGGGGAGGAGAGTGCTAGGGAACCTACGTCTCTCACACACTTTCTAGGCACCCACGGAGTCAGCCTCTGGGAGTGTGGGGATGCAAAACCCAGCCAGGGGCCCTTGGAACCTGGTGCTCTCCGTGCGGAGCTTTGTCTGGGCGGCCAAGGAACCGCTGAAGGAGCCCTGCTGTTGCCCTTCGCTTCCCTCTGACAGAGCTTTCACTGCTGGAGCCCTTGGCAGTGTGCAACCCACCAGCCCCTAAGCCCTCCTCAAGGACGCTTGGGACCTAAGTGCAAAGGCAAGGCAGGGGTAGAGCTGAAGCCAGGAAGGCGCCAGTGGCGTTTCCGAGCCTCACACAGCCTGCTCCTTCCTGGGGAGGGAGCCTTAAAGCAAGGCAAGTCTGCGCAAGGCTCGCCTATGGCAGAGCATCTTGGTGCCAGGAACTCTGCCAGATCGGGCCTCTGAACAGAGCTAGAGATCTGCCGTACTGGAGTCGCACTTAGCTTCGTGTAAGCAGGGATTTCAGCTTGACGGGGACTTGCTGCCTCCTCTTCCCCGAGGAGGCTCGCTTCCCTGCTGGCTGTGCACTCGCCTATCAGGCGGGGGCGCAGGGCTCCTCCAGCAGGTCTTGCCTCAGGGGCTGCTTCCCCTGAGTTGGGGCTGTGGGCAGGAACCCAGACACGCAGGATCAGGCCCCAAACACCTGCACATGTCTCTGCTGGGGAGGAGAGTGCTAGGGAACCTACGTCTGTCATACACTTTCTGGGCACCCAAGGAATCAGCCTCCGTGTGTGCGGGGCTGAAAACCCCAGCCAGGGGCCCTGGGAGCCTGGTGCTCTCCGTGTGGCGCTGAATCTGGGCGGCCAAGCAACCGCTGGAGGAGCCCTGCAGTTGCCCTTCCCTTCCCTCTGACAGAATTCTCACTGCTGGAGCCCTTGGCAGTGTGCAACCCACCAGCCCCTAAGCTCTCCTTAAGGAGGACTGGGACCTAAGTGCAAAGGCAAGGCAGGATTGGAGCTGAGGCAAGAAAGGCGCCAGTGGCGACTCCCAGGCTCCTGCTGCCTGCTCCTTCCTGGAGAGGCAGCCTAAAAGCAAGGCAAGTCTGGGCAAGGCTAGCCCCCGGCAGAGCAGCCTCGCGCCAGGAACTCTGCCAGATCGGGGCTCTGAGCAGAGCTAGAGCTCTGCCGTACTGGAGGCGCACTTAGCTCCGTGCAAGCAGGGCTTTCAACTTGACGGGGCTGGGCTGCCTCCTCTTCCCCCGAGGAGGCTCGCTTCCTGCTGGCTGTGCACTCGCCTATCAGGCGGGGCGCAGGGCTCCTCCAGCAGGTCTTGCCTCAGGGGCTGCTTCCCCTGAGTTGGGGCTGTGGGCAGGAACCCAGACACGCAGGATCAGGCCCCAACACCTGCACATGTCTCTGCTGGGGAGGAGAGTGCTAGGGAACCTACGTCTGTCATACACTTTCTGGGCACCCAAGGAATCAGCCTCCGTGTGTGCGGGGCTGAAAACCCCAGCCAGGGGCCCTGGGAGCCTGGTGCTCTCGGTGCGGCGCTGATTCTAGGCGGCCTAGAAACCGCTGGAGGAGCCCTGCAGTTGCCCTTCCCTTCCCTCTGACAGAGCTCTCACTGCTGAAGCCCTTGGCAGTGTGCAACCCACCACCCCTAAGCCCTCCCAACGACGCCTGGCACCTATGTGCAAAGGCAAGGCAGGATTGGAGCTGAGGCAAGGAAGGCACCAGTGGCGTCTCCCAGGCTCGCTCAGACAGCTCCTTCCTGGGGAGGGAGCCTAAAAGCAAGGCAAGTCTGGGCAAGGCGAGCCCCCGGCCGAGCAGCCTCGCGCCAGAAACTCTGCCAGATCGGGGCTCTGAGCAGAGCTAGAGCTCTGCCGTACTGGAGGCCCACTTAGCTCCGTGCAAGCAGGGCTTTCCTCTTGACTGGGCTCGGCTGCCTCCTCTTCTCCCGAGGAGGCTCGCTACACTGCTGGCTGTGCTCTCGCCTATCAGGCGGGCGCGCAGGGCTCCTCCAGCAGGTCTTGCCTCAGGGGCTGCTTCCCCTGAGTTGAGGCTGTGGGCGGGAACCCAGACACGCAGGATAAGGCCCCAACCACCTGCACATGTCTCTGCTGGGGAGGAGAGTGCTAGGGAACCTACGTCTCTCACACACTTTCTAGGCACCCACGGAGTCAGCCTCTGGGAGTGTGGGGATGCAAAACCCAGCCAGGGGCCCTTGGAACCTGGTGCTCTCCGTGCGGAGCTTTGTCTGGGCGGCCAAGGAACCGCTGAGGAGCCCTGCTGTTGCCCTTCGCTTCCCTCTGACAGAGCTTTCACTGCTGGAGCCCTTGGCAGTGTGCAACCCACCAGCCCCTAAGCCCTCCTCAAGGACGCTTGGGACCTAAGTGCAAAGGCAAGGCAGGGTAGAGCTGAAAGCCAGGAAGGCGCCAGGCTGC
>NW_017199635.1:0-7267 GCF_001704415.2 Capra hircus
TGCCATGGCCCCTGAGGCCCTGCTGCTCAGGGAGGGCTTCCCTCCCTCCCAGGGAAAGTCAAAGAAGCTCCAAACGGCTGTTCAATCATGTTTTGAGAGAGTCATTGCCAAGGCAGGTTTATAAGAAGTTCAAGGCGTCCCCAAGGAGAGAGGGGTCTAGAATTCTCAAGGAGGAAAGAAAGGACAAACTGTTTTTCCCTCTACATTCCTTAGGATTATATAACAATCATGCATCCTTCTTGAGGACGGTCTCTGGGAAAAAACCTTTCTGGCTAATCCTGTTATCTTAAAATGTCAATTATGGGGAGTAGGGTCTAGTGAGTCTTTACAACCTCCAGACATTCTTTTGTTCGTTGTCATAACTTATTGGAGAGTATATAACTCCATTTACTAACACTAGCAAGGGGGTACGCTTTCTGCCCCTTGTGATGTCTCTGTCAGAAGCTTTTCTCTATCTCCTTTTATCCTTTAATAAAAACTCTATTGCACAAAAGCTCTGAGCAATCAAGCCTCGTCTTGGGCCCTGGATGAATTCTTCTCCTCCATAAGCCAAGAATCCCAGCAACTTTTTCGTGGTTCAGCAACAATATTTTCATTTCCTCTGCAGGAGAGAGCTAGTGAGCTTAGGTCTGTCTGGAACATTCTTGAATCCTGTGGGGAAAATATCCTGTGCACACATCTGGATACTGGGCCTAGAGGCCCCAAAATTCGCATTTCTTTCCCGCGGGAGCCCTAACGTGGTGTGACTTAGCAACTGCTTGAAAATCCATCCCATTGCTGTTTTCCTCCTTCTGACAGAGCTAGCTTTGTTCCCTGCTTTGGGATATCTCAACCGAAGGGCCGGTCCATAGCTACTCGCCTGGCCCATTGGATGTGCAAGGTGCCCTCGACTAGGTGACCCTAGCATGGCACTCAGCCCGCTCAGACACACTCCCGAGGCTTCTTTCTCATGGGAAGCACTGCTCCAACCTAGGAATGTGTCTGCAATGCTTGGAAAGTGCAGTGAGACACACAGCCCTGACTCTGCAATTGAGGCCCTCAGAGCAAGCCTGCAGCTCTGATGTCTGAGAAGCAAAACACTTGCTGCAAAGAGAGGCCTGAAAACACACTCTCTGTGGATGACTTTCCTTCCTCTAAGGAAGATAGTTTTCCCAGTCTCCTGCTTCCTGAATGTCACACAGCTGGAATGCGCTTGCTTGGAGGTCGTGATTCAGTGGCAATGACCCCTGAGGCCCTTTGCCCAGGGAGGGCTCCCACACTCACAGGCAAATCAAAGCAACTTCCAAGTGAGTCAGCTCTTCACATCAAGTGGCCAAAGTATTGGAGTTTCAGGTTCAGTATTAGTCCTTCCAATGTATATTCAGACCTGATTTCCTTTAGGATGGAGTGGTTGCGTCTCCTTGTAGTCTAAGCGACCTACAAGCATCTTCTCCAACACCACAGTTCAAAAGCATCCAATTTTCAGCTGTCACTTTCTTTATAGTACATCTTTCATATCCATCCATGACATATGGAAAAAACCATAGCCTTGACTGGATGGATCTTTGTTGGCAAAGCAACGTCTCGGCTTTTTAATATGCTGTCTAGTTTGGTCATCACTTTTCTTCCAAGTCATAAATATGTTTTAAGTTCATGGAGGCAGCCATCACCTGCAGTGATTTCCAAGCCCCCCAAAATAGTCTGCTGCTGTTTCCAATGTTTTTCCCATCTATTTGCCATGAAGTGATGAGACTGGATGCAATGATTTTAGTTTTCTGAATGCTGAGCTTTAAGCTAACTTTTTCACTCTCCTCTTTCACTTTCATCAGGAGACTCTTTAGTTCTTCTTCACTTTCTGCCATAAGGGTGGTGTCATCTGCATATCTGAGATTCTTGATATTTCTCCCAGCAATCTGGATTCCAGCGTGTGCTTCCTCCAGCCCAGTGTTTCTCATGATGTACTCTGCATATAAGTTAAATAAGCAGGGTGACAATACACTGCCTTGACATATTCCTTTTCCTATTTAGAACCAGTCTGTTGTTCCATGTCCAGTTCGAACTGTTTCTTCCTGACCTGCATACAGGTTTCTCAAGAGACAGGTCAGGTGGTCTGGTATTCCCATCTCTTTCAGAATTTTTCCCAGTTTATTGTGATCCACACAGTCAAAGGCTTTGGCATAGTCAATAAAGCAGAAATAGATGTCTTTTTTTCTGGAACTCTCTTGCTTTTTCAATGATCCAGTGGATGTTGGCAGTTTGATCTCTGGTTTCTCTGCATGTTTTAAATCCCTCTTGAACATTTGGAAGTTCACAGTTCATGTGAACTTGGAGAATTTTGAGCATTACTTTACTAGTGTGTGAGATGAGTGCAATTGTGCAGCAGCTTGAATATTCTTTGTCATTGCCTTTCTTTGGGATTGGAATGAAAACTGACCTAATGACTAGATGTTTTCAATTGCATATGCTGAAAGAACTGGCTGTGCAGTTTTGAAGAAAAAAAATCATTTTAACCCATTTTCTCTGAAGTGCAAGGCATATCATGGCCATCCCTGAATCATAAAGTCACCTTTTCTTTATGTAGTCATAGTTTCATGCCTAAATTATAGGCCAACTCGTGCTCAAATGGACTCTGATGTCAGGGGCAGATCAACTAATAAAAAGCTTGGATTGTCCCTCTGGAGGAAAGTGAGATCTTGGTCCCACGAGAAGAATCTGAAGGGTTAAGGGAACTTGCAAGAGTGGGGAAAGCTTAGTCCATCCTACATGTACCAAAATCTTAAATAAGGCTTATTTACTTTACCGAAGTAAAAAAACAGATGATGAAAACAATTATAAATCAATGAAAGGTAAAGAAATCCATAGTCTGTTATCAAAAATTGCATTCTAAGAAAACTTTGTTCTCTTAACCTAGAGAGGAGACTAAATTCCATCTGGTACCAGCTTACCAGAAGACAAACAAACAAACAAACAAATTATCGGTAAGCTTAAAAAAAGTATATTCCATATATCTTGAAGTAGCAGTATTTCTGCAAAGGCATCAGTGTGAAACCATAGAGGACATGGTTAAAACCTGATTAAATAGAAATTGACAATGTAATCTGGTCACTGCTGCGACTTGAAATGCTTTAATATGATAACTGGAATTATAACTGACAGCATTTGACCAGGACATATCAGATTTTCACGGATGTCAGATAATTTCTAGGATATCTATATTAGGAACTGAAGGAATCTTTGAACCTAGGAAAGAAAACAACAGTCTCAAAGGCCCTTGCTGAATCATCTATCAGCAAGGAATGTCTTTGCAAGGATCGCAAAGTGAAGGGAAAATACACCGACCTGCCTCTGCAACTTTGGTCCTCTGAGCAGATCTGGAGGTCTCCCTTTGTATAAGCTAACCTGTTCCTTCCAAATAGAGGTTTGCAACACAAAACAAGTGGCCGCCTATTCTTCCCCGAAGGGAGGCTCTCTTTCCCCACATCCTGCGAACACCCTTTCCCAGCCTCCTGGAAAAGCGCTTCTTGCAGTTCCTTTCAGAAAATCCTATGGACGGAGAAGCCTGGTAGGCTGCAGTCCGTGGGGTCGCTGAGGGTCGGACACGACTGAGCGACTGCACTTTCATTTTCACTTTCATGCATTGGAGAAGGCAATGGCAACCCACTTACTGTTCTTGCCTGGAGAATCCCAGGGACGGGGGAGCCTAGTGGGCTACCGTCTATGGCGTCGCACAGAGTCGAACACGACTGAAGCAACTTAGCAGCAGCAGCAGCAGCAGTTCCTTTCTTAGGGGCAGTTATCCCTGAGATTGGGACCTGGAAAGGCAGAGCCACCTCCACACACACGTCTTTTCTGTCCCCTTTCCTCTGGAGGAGAGCTCTAGTGAGCCTAGGTCTGTCAGGAAAATTCTTGGCTTTGACGGGATCCCACCCGGTGTGTGAACCTGCATACCCGACCTAGGGGCCACAGGCACCTGTTTTGCTCGAGTGGGTCCTGGAGGGGTGCAGCATAGCAAGAGCTTAAAAATCCATCCAATTTGTCTTTTTTTTTTTTACCTCGGAGAGAAACGAGTTTGCTCCACCTCCACCCTTTGGCAGTGTGGAGGGAAGAGGGCACCACCCTCTCCCAAAGGGGACATAGGGCCTACCAGGAGAGAAAGGCCCCTTGAGGAGCTGAGCCCAGGTAGGCAGCCAGTGATGTCAAGCACACTCCCGCTGCTTGCTTCTTCATGGGCACTCCCACGATCTGCTAGGAATGTCTTTGCAAGGATCTCAAAGGGAAGGGGAGATACATGGCCCTGTCTCTGGAACTTCAGTCCTCTGAGCAGATCTGGAGGTCTTGAGTTGTATAAGCAAACCTGTTCCTTCCAAATAGAGGCTTGCAAACACACCCCGGTGGTTGCCTCTTCTTCCCCGAAGAAGTCTTTCTTTCCCCACATGCTGCGAACTCCCTGTCCCAACCTCCAAGAATAGCGCTTCTTGCCATTCCTTTCTTAGAGGCAGTTATCCCTGAGCTTGGGGCCGTAGGGACTAGCCCCACACTCACAGGGAAAGGCAAAGACTCCTCCATACATCTCCTCTATCCCCTTTGCTCTGGAGGAGAGCTCTAGTGAGCCTAGGTCTTTCAGGAAAATTCTTGGCTTGGACAGGATCTCACCCTGTTTGTGAACCTGCATACCCAACCAGGGGCCACAGAGCACCTGTTTCAGTAAAGTGGGCCCTGAAAGGGTGCAGCCTAGCAAGAGCTTGAAAATCCATTCAATTGCTGTTTTTGTACCTCTGACAGAGCGAGCTTGGCTCCACCCTTTGGCAGTGAGGAGAAAAGAGGCATGACACCCTCCCCAAGGGGACATGGGGCCTACTTCGAGAGGAAAGGCCCCTTGTGGAGCTGAGGCCAGGAAGGCACACAGTCGTGTCAAACACACTCCCACTGCTTGCTTCTTCAGGGGCACTCCCGCTATCAGCTAGGAATGTCTTTGCAATGATCACAAAGGGAAGGGGAGATACAGGGCCCTGCTTCTGGACCTCCGGTGCTCTGAGCAAATCTCGAGGTCTCCCAAAGGTGTCAAGTCAAGGTCAAGGTCAAGGTCAATCAAGGTCAAGTTCAAGTTCAAGTTCAAGCTCAAGATCAAGGTGAAGAAGTTCAAGTTCAAGGTTCAAGTTTCTCTCAAGTTCAAGGTCAAGGTCAAGGTCAAGTTCTCTCAAGTCAAGGTCAAGGTCAAGTTCAAGTTCAAGTCAAGGTCCAAGTTCAAGTTGAAGTTCAAGTTCAATCAAGTTCAAGGTCAAAGGTCAAGTTCAAGTTTCAAGAAGTCAAGGTCAAGTTCAAGTTCAAGTTCAAGTTTTCAAGTCAAGTTCTCAAAAGTTCAAGTTCAAGTTCAAGTTCAAGGTCAAGTTCAAGTTCAAGTTCAAGTCAAGTTCAAGGTCAAGTTCAAGTTCAAGTTCAAGTCAAGTTCAAGTTCTCAAGTTCAAGTCAAGTTCAAGTTCAAGTCAAGTTCAAGTTTCAAGGTCAATTCAAGTTCAAGTTCAAGTCAAGGTCAAGTTCAAAAGTCAATCAAGTCAAGTTCAAGGTTCAAGGTCAAGTTCAAGTTCAAGGTCAAGGTCAAGTTCAAGGTCAAGTTCAAGTTTCCAAGGCAAAGGCAACGGCAACCAAGGCAAGGCCAAGGCCCAGGCCAAGGCAAAGGCCAAGGCCACCAAAGCGACGCCCAAACCCCGTAACGCCTGACAAAAGGCAGAAGCCACTAGGCCCCTGTGCAGAGGAAGCCACTGAAGGCAGCAAGGCCACAGAGCTCCCCGACTCCCATTCCCACATGAAGATGTGAGGATAAAGGGCCTCATCCCAGCAAAGCACCCGCTCCCACCACCCCCAACCCCGGCCCCGCCCCCCGCAGCACGCCCCCTGAAACAACACTGTCTTCCCAGAAAAGAGAACGGAGAAGCCATGTGTGTGCCAAAGGAGCAAGATGAACGAACGATGCCACGCCCTCCGAATTTGGGCACACCTGACGCCTCGGAACCCCGGGCCTGGCCGATGGGTCCCAGCCGTTCTCGGGTGGGAGGGGGGTCAACACATTGGCCGAGAGCCCTTGCCCAGGCCACCCGCAAATCCCCTGAGATGTGATCCGACCACAGGGACCGAGGGCAAACGTACCGCTTGAGGTGCTGGAGGAGCCGGACGAAGCCATGGTGGGAGAGGCACACGGGCACGCTGCAGACTGCTGGCCGAGTGGGCGGGGACCCAGCAGCTCAGGACTCTGGAGAACGGGAGGCGTCTCCGCCACCATTGACGTCAATAGGGTTTGGGTGGGTAGATGGAGGGGGCCGCCCCTGGCCTCTTTTCCAAGCAGAGACCCTGGACGGAGTCCCGTGGAGCGAGTGGGCTTTTCCCGGGCACGGCTGTGCCCTGGACCGCCAAGATCCCCGTTGGGTGGGCGGGCAGTTCGGGGCTTTGGTTTGTGGCCCTCCCTCGCAGCGGGGGGTGGGTTCAACCCCGAGTGGATCAATCAGGGGCCCTCAGCAGTGCCAAGGGAACTCACCGCCCAGGAAACGCCCCTAGGTCCCTTTGAATTGGCCACCAACGCCCCTTTCCCAGCCTGCCTTGCTCTGAGATTTCCCGCCTTTTCACATTCCACAGGTCCCTGGTCCTCGACTGTCCCCCGCTGGCTCCTCCGAGGCATTCCGGGACACCAGACGCTCTCTCCAGCGCCTCCACCTAGATCCCTCGCTGTCCTCGCCTCCGTTTCCCCCATGCCCCCTCCCCAACTCCTCCGTGGGCTCTTGGCATCCTTTCCCTACAGCAGTCCCAGAGTGCCACCCCCGAGGGCTTTGAGTTGCCTGGAGCCCAAGGCTCCGGCCAGAGACCTGAGGGGCCAGCGTCTGGACTGGCAGCTAATGCCATTTGGGGCTTTTCTCACGTGGAGCCTGAGGCCCGCACCTCCGCGGGCAACCCCCCAGCGCGAGTGCCCTGGAGATACCCGCCCAAGGGGACAGTGTATCCCCTACTGTGGGGAAGGAGGTTCCTGTTTTCCCTGCACTGGTTCGACTTTCACGCCGAGGATCGACTCACACCATGGTGGCAAGTGGAATAGCCTGTGGAAAGCCTCATGGGAAAGACTCCAGGGAAAGCCACAGATTCCTTGATCCACGAGAAGGGAAGCGTGACACTGCTGCTACCGCTCGGGAGGAAAGCGCACGTGCATGACCCCACTCGAGCCGAGGACTGACGCAAGCTTGGGAGACTCCAGAAGTACGCCAAGATCCATGTCAGCACTGGAGAGGAATCCTCAGGTTCTCGC
>NW_017199636.1:0-7266 GCF_001704415.2 Capra hircus
GGGACCTCAGTGACCTCTCTGGTGGCCTCAGGAAAGGCCAGTCCCCATGCCAGTTGCTCGGGGGCCTCTCGGGATTCCTCTCCCGTTGATGCCGGGCCTAAGACCGTGTGTGTAATCGTGCCAGAACCTGAGGATTCCTCTCAGTGCTGACATAGATATTGCGGTACTTCTGGAGTCACCCCAGGGGAGTCAGTCCTCGTCTCGAGTGGGGGCATGCACGTGGGCTTTCCTCCGAGCTGTAGCAGCAGTGTCACGCTTCCATAGGCGTGGATCAAGGGATATGTGGCTTTCCACGAGGCTTTCCCACGAGGCTTTCCACAGGGCTGTCCCACGTGCCACCGTGGTGTGAGTCGATTCTCGATTGGAAAGTCGAGGGCAGTGTAGGGAAAACAGGTTTCCCTGGAATGGACTTAGACATCTGGGGGACTCTGGGAATGGTGGCACGACGCCTGGAGTTCCTCTCGCCTTTCCTGTGGAGAGCGCCTCCTCTTGAGATGCTACAGGAACGCTGGGAATTCTTTCCCGACCACGCAGGGAAAGGATCCCTCCTCTCGAGCTAGGAGGCGGAAAAGGGGCTTCTCTGGATGTGGGCTTGACAATCGTGCTTGCTCTCGAGTGGAGACGGATATGTCGGGGAACTTCTTGAGTTGCAGCAAGGGTGTGAAGGACCCTTTGGAAGTTCCAGAGGTTAGGTGTGATTAGCCTCGGAGATGCCTCAGCGGAAATGGGCGCTCATCTCGCCTGCAGGGGAGAACCTCCTGGATTTCCTAGCGGTTGCGGCATGTGCTCTTGACTTACGACGGGGACCTCAGGGCCCCGCTTTGGTGGCCTCAGGAAAGGCCAGTCCCCATGCGAGTTGCTCGGGGCCTCTCAGGTTCCTCTCCCGTCAATGCCGGGGCCTAAGACCTTGTGTGGAGTCGGTGCCGGAACCTGAGGATTCCTCTCCAGTGCTGACATGTAATCTTGGGGCTTCTGGTGTCTCCCCAGGGGAGTCAGTGCTCGTCTCTAGTGGGGGCATGCATGTGCGCTTTCCTCCCGAGCTGTAGCAGCAGTGTCACACTTCCCTTCGCGTGGATCAAGGGATCAGGGTCTTTCCCTCGAGGCTTTCCGATGAGGCTTTCCCACGAGGCTTTCCCACAGGGCTGTCCCACGTACCACCGTGGTGTGAAGTCGATCCTCGCTTGAACGTCGAGGCAGTGCAGGGAAAAGAGGTTTCCCTGGAATGGACTGAGACATCTGGGGGACTCTGGGAATGGTGGCACGACCCTGGAGTTCCTCTCGCCTTTCCTGTGGAGAGCGCCTCCTCTTGAGATGCGACGAGAACGCCGGGAATTCTTTCCCGACCACGCAGGGAAAGGATCCCTCCTCTCGAGCTATGAGGAGGAAACGGGGCTCCTCTGGATGTGGGTGGGACTCTCGTGCTTCCTCTGGAGTGGAGACGGTATGTCGGGGAACTTCTTGAGTTGCAGCAAGGGTGTGAAGGACCCTTTGGAAGTTCCAGAGGTTAGGTGTGATTAGACACGAGACGCCTCAGCGGAAATGGGCCTCATCTCGCCTGGAGGGGAGAACCTCCTGAATTTCCTCGAGTTGCGGCAGGTGCTCTCGCCTTATGATGGGGACCTCCGGGACCCGCTCTGGTGGCCTCAGGAAAGGCCAGTCCCCATGCGAGTTGTTCGGGGGCCTCTCGGGATTCCTCTCCTTTCGATGCCGGGGCCAAAGACCTTGTGTGGAGACGGTGCCGGAACCTGAGGATTAATCTCCAGTGCCGACATGGATCTTGGGGTATTTCTGGAGTCTCCCCAGGGGAGTCAGTCCTCGTCTCCAGTGGGGGCATGCACGTGCGCTTTCCTCCCGAGGTGTAGCAGCAGTGTCACGCTTCCATAGGCGTGGATCAAGGGATCTGTGACTTTCGCTTGAGGCTTTCCCACGAGCATTTCCCACGAGGCTGTCACACAGGGCTGTCCCATGTGCCAACGTGGTGTGAGTCGATCCTCGGCTTGAAAGTCAAGGCAGTGCAGGGAAAACAGGTTTCCCTGGAATGGACTAAGACATCTGGGGGACTCTGGGAATGGTGGCACGACCCTGGAGTTCCTCTCGCCTTTCCTATGGAGAGCGCCTCCTCTTGAGATTCGACGGGAACGCCGGGAATTCTTTCCCAACCACACAGGGAAAGGATCCCTCCTCTCGAGCTAGGAGGCGGAAAAGTGGCTCCTCTAGATGTGGGTGGGACTCTCCTGCTTCCTCTCGAGTGGAGACGGATATGTCGGGAATTTCTTGAGTTGAAGCAAGGGTGTGAAGGACCCTTTGGAAGTTCCAGAGGTTAGGTGTGATTAGACTCGAGACGCATCAGGGGAAAAGGGCCTCTTCTCGCCTGGAGGGGAGAACCTCCTGGAGTTTCTCGAGTTGCGGCAGGTGCTCTCGACTTACGACGGGGACCTCAAGGACCCGCTCTGGTGGACTCAGGAAAGGCCAGTCCCCATGCGAATTGCTCGTAGGCCTCTCGGGATTCCTCCCATCAATGCCGGGGCCTAAGATCTTGTGTGGAGTCGGTGTCGGAACCTGAGGATTCCTCTCCCGTGCCGACATGGATCCTGGGGTACTTCTGGAGTCTCCCCAGGGGAGTCAGTCCTCGTCTCGCGAGTGGGGGCATGCACGTGCGCTTTCCTCCCGAGCTATAGCAGAAGTGTCACGCTTCCCTTCGCATGGAACAAGTTATCTGTGGCTTTCGCTTGAGGTTTCCAACGAGGCTTTCCCACGAGGCTTTCCCAGGAGGCTTTCCCACGAGCGTTTCCCACAGGGCTGTCCCACGTGCCACAGTGGTGTAAGTCGATCCTCGGCTTGAAAGTCGAGGCAGTGCAGGGAAAACAGGTTTCCCTGGAATGGACTGAGACATCTGGGGGACTCTGGGAATGGTGGCACGATCCTGGAGTTACTCTCGCCTTTCCTGTGGAGAGCGCCTTCTCTTGAGATGCGACGGGAACGCAGGAAATTCTTTCCCCACCACGCAGGGAAAGGATCCCTCCTCTCGAGCTAGGAGGCGGAAACGGGTCTCCTCTGGATATTGGCGGAACTCTCGTGCTTCCTCTCGAGTGGAGACGGGTATGTCGGGGAACTTCTTGAGTTGCAGCAAGGGTGTGAAGGACCCTTTGGAAGTTCCAGAGGTTAGGTGTGATTAGCCACGAGACGCCTCAGCACAAATGGGCCCAATCTCGCCTGGAGGGGAGAACCTCCTCGATTTTCTCGAGTTGCGGAGGGGTTCTCGACTTTCGACGGGGACCTCAGGGACCCGCTCTGATGGCCTCAGGAAAGGCCAGTCCCCATGCAAGTTGCTCGGGGGCCTCTCGGGATTCCTCTCCCGTCGATGCCGGGGCCTAAGATCTTGTGTGGAGTCGGTGCCGGAACCTGAGCATTCCTCTCCAGTGCTGAGATGGATCTTGGGGTAGTTCTGGAGTCACCCAGGGGAGTCAGTCCTCGTCTCGAGTGGGGGCATGCACGTGCGCTTTCCTTCCGAGCTGTAGCAACAGTGTCCCGCTTCCCTTCGCGTGGATCAAGGGATCTGTGGCGTTCCCTCGAGGCTTACCCTAGAGGCTTTCCACAAGGCTTTCCCACAGGGCTGTCCCACGTGCCACCGTTGTGTGAGTTGATCCTCGGCTTGAAAGTCAGGGCAGTGCAGGGAAAACAGGTTTCCCTGGAATGGACTGAGACATCTGGGGGACTCTGGGAATGGTGGCAGGACCCTGGAGTTCTTCTTGCCTTTCCTGTGGAGATCGCCTCCACTTGAGATGCGACGGGAACGCCGGGAATTCTTTCCAACCACGCAGGGAAAGGATCCCTCCTCTCGAGCTAGGAGGCGGAATCGGGGCTCCTCTGGATATGGGCGGGACTCTCGTGCTTCCTCTCGAGCGGAGACGGGTATATCGGGGAACTTCTTGAGTTGCAGCAAGGGTGTGAAGGACCCTTTGGAAGTTCCACAGGTTAGTTGTGATTAGCCTCGGACGCCTCAGTGGAAATGGGCCTCATCTCGCATGGACGGCTAGATCTCCTGGATTTTCTCGAGTTTTGGAAGTGCTCTCGACTTACGATGGGGGGACCCGCTCTGGTGGCCTCAGGAAAGGCCAGTCCCCATGCGAGTTGCTCGGGGGCCTCTCGGGATTCCTCTCCCTTCGATGCCGGGGACTAACACCTTGTGTGGAGTCAGTACCGGAACCGTGAGGATTCCTCTCCAGTGCTGTCATGGATCTTGGGGTACTTCTGGAGTCTCCCCAGGTGAGTCAGTCCACGTCTCGAGTGGGGGCATACAGGTGCGCTTTCCTCCTGAGCTGTAGCAGCAGTGTCACTCTTCCCTTCGCGTGGATCAAATGATCTGTGGCTTTCCCTCGAGGCTTTCCCACAGGGCTGTCCGACGTGCCACCGTGTTGTGAGTCGATCCTCGGCTTGAAATTCGAGGCAGTGCAGGGAAAACAGGTTTCCCTGGAATGGACTGAGTCATCTGGGGGACTCTGGGAATGGTGGCACGACCCTGGAGTTCCTCTCGCCTTTCCTGTGGAGAGCGCATCCTCTTGAGATGCGACGGGAATGCCGGGAATTCTTTCCCGACCACGCAGGGAAAGGATCCCTCCTGTCGAGGTATGAGGCGGAAACGGGGTTCCTCTGGATGTGGGCGGGACTCTCGTGCTTCCTTTCCCAGTGGAGACGGGTATGTCGGGAAACTTCTTGAGTTGCAGCAAGGGTGTGAAGGACCCTTTGGAAGTTCTAGAGGCTCGGTGTTATTAGCCTCGAGACGCCTCAACAGAAATGGGCCTCATCTCGCCTGGAGGGGGAACCTCCTGGATTTTCTCGAGATGCGGCAGGTGCTCTCGACTTAAGACGGGGACCTCAGGGACGCATTCTGGTGGCCTCAGGAAAGGCCATTCCCCATGCGAGTTTCTCCGGGGCATCACGGGATTCCTGTCCAGTCGATGCCGGGGCCTAGGACCTTGTGTAGTCGGTGCCTGCTCCTGAGGCTTCCTCTCCAGTACTGACATGAACCTTGGGATACTTCTGGAGTCTCCCCAGGGGAGTCGGTCCTTGTCTCGAGTGGGGGCTTGCACGTGCGCTTTCCTCCCGAGCTGCAGCATCAGTGTCACGCTTCCATTCGCGTGGATCAAGAGATCAGTGGCTTTCCTTCAAGGCTTTCCCACGAGGCTTTCCCATGAGGCTTTGCCACATGGCTGTCCCACGTGCCACCGTGGTGTGAGTCGATCCTCGGCTTGAAAGTCGAGGCAGTGCAGGGAAAACAGGTTTCCCTGGAATGGACTGAGACATCTGGGGGACTAGGGGAATGGTGGCACGACCCTGGAGTTCCTCTCGCCTTTCCTGTGGAGAGCGCCTGCTCATGAGTTGCGACGGGAACGCCGGGAATTCTTTCCCGAACACGCAGTGAAAGGATCCCTTCCTCTCGAGCTAGGAGGCCGGAAACGGGGCTCCTCTGGATGAGGGCGGGTCTCTCGTGCTTCCTGTCGAGTGGAGACGGGTATGTCGGGAACTTCTTGAGTTGCAGCAAGGGTGTGAAGGACCCTTTGGAAGTTCCAGAGGTTAGGTGTGATTAGCCTCGAGACGCCTCAGCGGTAATGGGCCTCATCTCGTCTGGAGGGGAGAACCTCCTGGATTTTCTCGAGTTGCAGCAGGTGCTCTCGACTTACGACGGGGACCTCAGGGACCCGCTGTGCTGGCCTCAGGGAAGGCCAGGGCCCATGCGAGTAGCTCGGGGGCCTCTCAGGATTCCTCTCCCGTCGATGCCGGGGCCTAAGACCTTGTGTGGAGTCGGTGCCGGAACCTGAGGATTCCTCTCCAGTGCTGACATGGATCTTGAGGTACTTCTGGAGTCTTCCCAGGGGAGTCAGTCCTCGTCTCGAGTGGGGCATGCACGGGCGCTTTCCTCTCCAACTGTAGCAGCAGTGTCACATTTCCTTCGCGTGGATCAAGGGATCTGTGGCTTTCCCTCGAGGCTTTCCCACGAGGCTTTTCACGAGGCTTTCCCACAGGGTTGTCCCACGTGACACCGTGGTGTGAGTCGATCCTCATCTTGAAGGTCGAGGCAGTGCAGGAGAAACAGGTTGCCCCAGGAATGGACTGAGACATCTGGGGGACTCTGGGAATGGTGGCACGACCCTGGAGTTCCTCTCGCCTTTCTTGTGGAGAGCGCCTCCTCTTGAGATGCGACGGTAAACGCCGGGAATTCTTTCCAGACCACGCAGTGAAAGGATCCCACCTCTCGAGCTAGGAGGCGGAAACGGGGCTCCTCTGGATGTGGGCGGGACTCTCGTGCTTCCTCTCGAGTGGATACGGGAATGTTGGGGAACTTCTTGAGTTGCAGCAAGGGAGTGAAGGACCCTTTTGAAGTTCGAGATGTTAGCTGTAATAAGCCGTGAGACGCCTCAGCGGAAATGGCCTCATCTCGCCTAGAGGGAGAACCTCCTGGATTTTCTCGAGTTGCAGCAGGTGCTCTCGACTTACGACGGGGAGCTCAGGGACTCGCTCTGGTGGCCTCAGGAAAGGCCAGTCCCCATGCGAGTTGCTCGGGGGCCTCTCGGGATTCCTCTCCCGTCGATGCCGGGCCTAAGACCTTGTGTGGATTCGGGGCCGGGAACTTAGGATTCCTCTCCAGTGCTGACATAGATCTTGGGGTTCTTCTGGGGTCTCCCCAGGGGAGTCAGTCCTCGTCTAGAGTGGGGGCATGCACCTGCGCTTTCCTCCGAGCTGTAGCAGCCGTGTCACGCTTACTTCGCGTGGATCAAGGGATCTGTGGCTTTCCCTCGAGGCTTTCCCACGAGGCTTACCCACAGGGCTGTCCCACGTGCCACCGTGGTGTGAGTCGATCATCGCTTGAAAGTCGAGGCAGTGCAGGGAAAACATGATTTCCTGGAATGGACTGAGACATCTTTGGGCTCTGGGAATGGTGACACGACCCTGAGATCCTCTCGCCTTTCCGGTGGAGAGCGCCTCCTCTTGAGATGCGACTGGAACGCCGGGAATTCTTTCCGGACCACGCAGGGAAAGGATCCCTCCTCTCGAGGTAGGAGCAGAATCGGGCCTCCTCTGGATGGGGGTGGACTCTCGTGCTTCCTCTCGAGTGGAGACGGGTATGTCGGGAATTTCTTGAGTTGCAGCAAGGGTGTGAAGGACCCGTTGGAAGTTCCAGAGGTTAGGTGTGATTAGGCTCGAGACACCTCCACGGAAATGGGCCTCATCTCGCCTGGGGGAGAACCTCCTGGATTTTCTCGAGTT
>NW_017199637.1:0-7266 GCF_001704415.2 Capra hircus
TGTCAGAAGGAGGAAAACAGCAATGGGATGGATTTTCAAGCAGTTGCTAAGTTCACACCACGTTAGGGCTCCCCGGGAAAGAAATGCAAATTTTGGCCTCTAGGCCCAGTATCCAGATGTGTGCACAGGATATTTTCCCCCACAGGATCCAAGAATGTTCCAGACAGACCTAAGCTCACTAGCTCTCTCCTGCAGAGGAAATGAAATATTGTTGCTGAACCACGAAAAGATGCTGGGATTCTTGGCTTATGGAGGAGAAGAATTCAATCCAGGGCCCAAGACGAGGCTTGATTGCTCAGAGCTTTTGTGCAATAGAGTTTTATTAAAGGATAAAGGAGATAGAGAAAGCTTCTGACAGAGACATCACAAGGGGCAGAAAGCGTACCCCTTGCTAGTGTTGGTAATGGAGTTATATACTCTCCAATAAGTTATGACAACGAACAAAAGAATGTCTGGAGGTTGTAAAGACTCACTAGACCTACTCCCATAATTGACATTTTAAGATAACAGGATTAGCCAGAAGGTTTTTTCCAGAGACCGTCCTCAAGAAGGATGCATGATTGTTATATAATCCTAAGGAATGTAGAGGGGAAAACAGTTTGTCCTTTCTTCCTCCTTGAGAATTCTAGACCCCTCTCTCCTTGGGGACCCTTGAACTTCTTAGAAACCTGCCTTGGCAATGACTCTCTCAGAAACATGATTGAAGCCGTTTGGAGCTTCCTTTGACTTTCCCTGGGAGGGAGGGAGCCCTCCCTGAGCACAGGGCCTCAGGGGCCATGGCCAATGAAAAATAATCTCCCAGCAAGTGCTTTTCAGCCCTGTGTGCTCTCAGCCCACAGGAGGCTGAGAAAACTCTCTTCCTTGGAGGAAGGAAAGGCAGCCCAAGAGTGTGTTTTCAGGCCTGTATCTTGCAGCAAGTGTTTGGCTTGTTAGACAGAAGACCTGCAGGCCTGTTCCAACAGACTCAATGCCAGAATCAGGGCTTGTGTCTCCCTGCAGTTTCCTGGCCTTGCAAACACATTCCTAGGTGAGAGCAGTCCTGCCCATGGGGAAGCAGGCTGCGGGAGTGTGTCTGAGGGGGCCAGGTGTCATGCTGGGGTCACCTGGTCGAGGGCACCTTGCACCTCCAATGGACCCCAGGCAAGGAGTTGCAGGCCACCACCTTGCTTCTGAAATCCCAAAATGGGGAGCAAAGCTCGCTCTGTCAGAGGGAAGAAAACAGCAACAGGATGGATTTTCAAGCAGTTGCTAGGCTGTACTGCGTTAGGGCTCCAAGGAAGGAAAATGCGAATTTTAGCCCCTACGACTGGTATCCAGGTGGGCTCCCAGGATGATTTCCCCGCAGGATCCAAGAACGTTCCAGACAGACCTGGGCTCACTAGCTCCCTCCTGCAGAGGAAACATGATAGAACAGCTGTTTGGAGGTTGCTTTGACTTCCCCGGGAGGGTAGGATCCCTCCCTGGGTGCAGGGCCTCAGGGGCCATTGCCGCTGAGAAATGCCCTCGAAGCCAGACCTTTCCAGCCTTGTATGACTCAGCACGGAGGAGACTGGAAAAGCTCTCTTCCTTGGAGGAAGGAAAGGCAGCCCAGAGAGTGTGTTTTCACACCTGTATCTTGCAGCAAGTGTTTGGCGTCTCAGACGTCAGACCTCCAGGCCTGCTCCAACGGCCTCAGTTCCAGAGTCAGGGCCGTGTGTCTCCCTGCATTTTCTGAGCCTTGGGAACACATTCCTAGGTCAGAACAGTCCTGCCCATGGGGAAGGAGGCTGCGGGAGTGTGTCTGAGGGGGTCGGGTGCCATGCTGGGGTCCAATAGACCCGGTACCTCCAATAGACCCCAGGACAACAGCGGTGGGCTCCCCTGGCTTCCGAAATGCCAAAGCGAGAAGCAAAGCTAGCTCTATCAGAAGGAAGAAAAGAGCAATCGGATGGATGTTCAGGCTGTTGCTGGGCCGCACCACTTCAGGGTCCCCCCCGAGAGGAACAGGCACCCTGTGGCCCCTAGGTCCGATATGCAGGTTAACACACAGGGTGTGTCCCCATAGGAGCCAAGAATTTTCCTGACAGACCTAGGCTCACTAGAGCTCTCCTACAGGGCAAAAGGGGTAGAACAGACTGTGGATGTGACTCTGCCTTTCCAGCGAGCATGGGGCCCTCCCTACGGCCCCGGGCTCCAGGGAAAATTGTCCCTGAAAAATGACCTCCAAGAAGCGCTTTTCCAGCAGGCTGGGATGCAGAGTTCACAGGATGCGGGGAAAGTGATCGTCCTTCAGGGAAGAAGAGGCAGCCACCCAGTGTGTGTTTGCAAGCCTGTATTTGGAAGAAACTGGTTAGCTCTTCAAGGGGAGACCTCCAGGTCTGCTCAGAGGACCGAAATTCCAGAGGCAGCACCATGCATCTCCCCTGTCCTTTCTGAGCCTTGGAAAGACATTCCTAGCTTATAGCGGTATTGCTCATGAAGAAGCAGGATGCAGGAATGTGTCAGACATGACTGGGTGCCTTCCTGGGTTCAGCTCCGTGAGGGGCCTTTCCACTCAAATTAGGTCCCATGCCTCCTTGGGGAGGAAGTGGGGCCCGCTTGCCTCCAAATTGCCAAAGGCTGGAACAAAGCTAGTTCTATCAGAGGTAAGAAAAGAGCAATTGGATGGATGTGGAAGCTGTTGCTGGGCCGCACTGCTTCAGGCCCCCCACCCCTCTGCCCCCCGAGAGAAACAGGCGCCCTGTGGCCCCTAGGTCCTGGATGCAGTTTCACACATAGAATGTGTCCCCATAGGAGCCAAGAATTTTCCTGACAGACCTAGGCTCACTAGAGCTCTCCTACAGAGCAAAGGGGATGGGACAGATGTGTGGCTGTGGCTCTGCCTTTCCCTGGGAGTGTGGAGCCGCTCCCTATGGCCCTCCAGGGGAAATTGCCCTGAATAATGACCTCCAAGAAGCGCTTTTCCAACTGGCTGAGACGTGGAGTTCTCAGGATGCAGGGAAAGCGAGTGTCCTTCGGGGAAGCAAAGGCAGTCACCTGTTATAATGACTAGAATAGTTTCTCCGGTTGGGCAGAGGCCTTCCCTACCTGATCTGAAAAAGAAAACGAAGTAGCTCGCTGATTTGAGAAATAATTCCCAGACTTGGAACCAGTATAGAATCCGACAATGGCCCTGTCTTTGTAGCCGCGTTAATTAACAGGTATGTGAAGCTCTAAATATCAGTGGAAATTACATACAGCATATAGGCCCCAGTGTTCTGGAATGGTGGAAAGAAACAACCAAACTCTTGAAGAGACACTTTCAAAATGGATCATAGAGACTGACTGTACATGGATGGGCTTGCTTCCGGCAGACTTACTCATATTACGGGTAACTGCACGTTCCCATAGTTGTTGTCCTTATGAAATTTTCTATGGGAGACCCCCTCCCACAGTGAGGCAGGTGTTAGCAGATTTGCCACAAGTAAGGGGGTGGGATTTCACAGCAGATGGAACAATTAGGTAAGGTAATAAATCAGGTAACTAAGTTTGTATAAAAAAGAATATCATTCCCCCTTGAGGAACAGATTCATGAATTTGTGCTCAGTGATCAGGTGTGGCTCAATGACTGGAAACACAATTCCTTGGCCTGACATCGGAAAGGTCCTTATACTGTTGTTTTAGCCACAATTCTGAAAGAGATGGGAATACCAGACCACCTAACCTGCCTCTTGAGAAATCTGGATGAAGGTCAGGAAGCAACAGTTAGAGTAGGACATGGAACAACAGACTGGTTCCAAAAAGGAAAAGGAGTATGCAAAGGCTGTATATTGTCACCCTGTTTATTTAACTTCTATGCAGAGTACATCATGAAAAATGCTGGGATGGAAGATACATGAGCTGGAATCAAGATTGCCGGTAGAAATATCAATAAACTTAGATATGCAGATGACACCACCATTATGGCTGAATGTGAAGAGGAACGGGTATGTCGGGGAACTTCTTGAGTGCAGCAAGGGTGTGAAGGACCTTTGGAAGTTCCAGAGGTTAGGTGTGGTTAGTCTCGAGATGCCTCAGCGGAAATGGGCCTCATGTCGCCTGGAATGGAGAGGCTCCTGGATATTCCCGAGTTTCAGCAGGTGCTCTCGAGTTACGATGGGGACTTCAGGGACCCGCTCTGGCGGCGCAGGAAACGCCAGTCATCATGCGTGTTGCTAGGGCCTCGTGATTCCTCTCCCGTCCGATGCCGGGGCCTAAGACCTTGTACGGAGTCGGTGCCGGAACCTGAGGATTCCTCTCCAGTGCTGACATGGATCTTGGGCGTTACTACTGGAGTCTCCCGAGGGGAGTCAGTCCTCGGTCTCGAGTGGGGGCATGCACGAGCGCTTTCCTCCCGAGCTGTAGCAGCAGTGTCACGCTTTCCTTCGCCGTGAATCAAGGGATCTGTGGCTTTCCCTCAAGGCTTTCCCACGAGGCTTTCCCACAGGGCTGTCCCACGTACCACCGTGGTGTGAGTTGATCCTCGGCTTGAAAAGACGAGGCAGTGCAGGGAAAACAGGATTTCCTGGAATTGACTGAGACATCTGGGGGGACCTCTGGGAATGGTGGCATGACAGGGAGTTCCTCTCCCCTTTCCTGTGGAGAGCGACTCCCGAGAATTCTTTCGCGATCACGCTGGCGGAAAAGGATCCCTCCTCTCCAGCTATGAGACGGAAACGGGGTTCCTCTGGATGTGGGCGGACTCTCGTGCCTCCTCTCGAGTGGAGACGGGTATGTCGGGGAACTTCTTGAGTTGCGGCAAGGGTGTGAAAGACCCTTTGGAATTTTCCAGAGGTTAGGTGTGATTAGCCTCGAGACGCCCCAGCGGAAATGGGCCCATCTCTCCTGGAAGGGACAACCACCTGGATTTTCTCAAGTTGCGGCAGGTGCTCTCGACCTTTGATGGGGACCTCAGGGAACCGCTCTGGTGGCCTGAGGAAATGCCAGTCCCCATGCGAGTTGCACGGTGGCCTCTCAGGATTCCTCTCCCGTCGATGCCGGGGCCTAAGACCTTGTTTGGAGTCGGTGCCAGAACCAGAGGATTCCGCTCCCAGTGCTGACATGGATCTTGGGGTACTTCTGGAGTCTCCCCAGGGGAGTCAGTCCTCGTCTCGAGTGGGGCATGCACGTGTGCTTTCCTCCCGAGCTGTAGCAGCAGTGTCACGCTTCCCTTCGCCTGGATCAAGGGATCTGTAGCTTTCCCTCGAGGCTTTCCCAGGAGACTTTCCCACGAGGCCTTTCCCACAGGGCTGTCCCACGTGCCACCGTGGTGAAAGTCGACCCTGGGCTTGAAAGTCGAGGCAGTGCAGGGAAAAGAGGTTTCCCTGGAATGGACTGAGACATCTGGGGGACTCTGAGAATGGTGTCACGACCCTGGACTTCCTCTCGCCTTTCCTGTGGAGAGCACCTCCTCTTGAGATGCAACGGGAACACCGGAAATTCTTTCCCACCCACGCAGGGAAAGGATCCCTCCTCTCGAACTAGGGAGGCGGAAAACGGGGCTCCTCTAGATGTGGGCGGGACTCTCGTACTTCCTCTCGAGTGTCGACGGGTTATGTCGGGGAACTTCTTGAGTTGCCAGCAAGGGTGTGAAGGACCCTTTGGCAGTTCTAGAGGTTAGGTGTGATTAGCCCCGAGATGCCTCAATGGAAATGGGCCTCATCTCGCCTGGAGGGGAGAAACTCCTGGATATTCTCGAGTTGCGGTAGGTGCTCTCGACTTACGATGGGGACCTCAGGGACCCGCTCTGGTGGCCCTCAGGAAATTCCAGTCCCCATGCGAGTTGCTACGGGGACCTCTCCGGATTCCTCTCCCGTCGATGCCGGGCCTCAGACCTTACGTAGAGTCGGTGCCCGAAACCTGAGGATTCCGCCTCCAGTGCTGACATGGATCTTGGGTGTACTGCTGGAGTCTCCCCAGGGGAGTCAGTCCTCGTCTCGGTTGAGTGCATGCACGTGCGCTTTCCTCCCCAGCTGTAGCAGCAGTGTCGCGCTTCCCTTCGCGTGGATCAAGGTATCTGTGGCTTTCCCTCGAGGCTCTCCCACGAGGCTTTCCGACGAGGCTTTGCCACAGGGCTGTCCCACGTGCCACAGTGGTGTGAGTCGATCCTCGGCTTGAAAGTCGAGTCAGTGCAGGGAAACAGGTTTCCCTGGAATGGACTGAGACATCTGGGGGACTCGGAGAATGGTGGCATGTCCCTGGAGTTCCTCTCGCCTTTCCTGTGGAGAACGCCTCCTCTTGAGATGCGACGGGAACGCCGGGAATTCTTTCCCGACCTCGCAGGGAAAGGATCCCTCCTCTCGAGCTATGAGGCGGAAACGGGGCTCCTCTGGATGCGGGCGGAACTATCGTGCTTCCACTTGAGTGGAGACGGGTATGTCGGGGAACTTCTTGATTTGCTGCAAGGGTTTGAAGGACCCTTTGGAAGTTCCAGAGTTTAAGTGTGCTTAGCCTTGAGATGTGTCAGCGGAAATAGGCTTCATTTTGCCTGGAGGGGAGGAAGCGCACATGCATGCCCCCACTCGAGACGAGCACTGACTCCCCTGGGGAGACTCCAGAAGTCCCCCAGAATCCATGTCAGCACTGGAGAGGCATCCTCAGGTTCCGGCACCGACTCCACACAAGATCTTAGGCCCCTGGCATCGACGGGAGGGGAAGGCCGAGAGGCCCCCGAGCAACTCCCATGGGGACTGGCCTTTCCTGAAGCCACCAGAGCGGGTCCCTGAGGTCCCCGTCGTAAGTCAAGAGCACCTGCCGCAACTCGAGGAAGTACAGGAGGTTCTCCCCTCCAGGCGAGATGAGGCCCATTTCCGCTGAGGCGTCTTGAGGCTAATCACATCTAAGATCTGGAACTTCCAAAGGGTCCCTCACAGCCTTCCTGCAACTCCTGAAGTTGCCCGACATACCCGTCTCCATTCGAGAGGAAGCGCGAGAGTCCTGCCCACAACCAGAGGAGCCCCATTTCCGGCTCCTAGCTCGAGAGGAGGAATCCTTTCCCTGAGTGGGGGGAAATAATTCCGGCGTTCCTGTCGCTACTCAAGAGGAGGCGCTCTCGACAGGAAAGTCGAGAGGAACCCCGTCGTGCCACCATTCCCAGAGTCCCCCAGAAATCTCAGTCCATTCCAGGGAAACCTGTTTTCCCTGCACTGCCTCTACTTTCAAGCCGAGGATCGACTCACACCACGGTGGTACGTGGGACAGCCCTGTGGGAAAGCCTCGAGGGAAAAGCTCACAGATCCCTTGATTCACGGAAGGGCACGGGCTAACCAC
>NW_017199638.1:0-7266 GCF_001704415.2 Capra hircus
ATAAGGTAGTTCTATTTGCAATTTTTTTAAGGAATCTCCACACTGTTCTCCATAGTGGCTGTACTAGTTTGCATTCCCACCAACAGTGTAGGAGGGTTCCCTTTTCTCCACACCCTCTCCAGCATTTATTGCTTGCAGATTTTTGGATCGCAGCCATTCTGACTGGTGTGAAGTGGTACCTCATTGTGGTTTTGATTTGCATTTCTCTAATAATGAGTGATGTTGAGCATCTTTTTCATGTGTTTGTTAGCCATCCGTATGTCTTCTTTGGAGAAATGTCTATTTAGTTCTTTGGCCCATTTTTTGATTGGGTCGTTTATTTTTTCTGGAATTGAGCTGTAGAAGTTGCTTGTATATTTTTGAGATTAGTTGTTTGTCAGTTGTTTCATTTGCTATTATTTTCTCCCATTCAGAAGGCTGTCTTTTCACCTTGCTTATATTTTCCTTTGTTGTACAGAAGCTTTTAATTTTAATTAGATCCATTTGTTTATTTTGCTTTTTATTTCCAGAATTCTGGGAGGTGGATCATAGAGAATCCTGCTGTGATTTATGTCTGAGAGTGTTTTGCCTATGTTCTCCTCTAGGAGTTTTATAGTTTCTGATCTTACATTTAGATCTTTAATCCATTTTGAGTTTATTTTTGTGTACGGTGTTAGAAAGTGATCTAGTTTCATTCTTTTACAAGTGGTTGACCAGTTTCCCAGCACCACTTGTTAAAGAGATTGTCTTTACTCCATTGTATATTCTTGCCTCCTTTGTCAAAGATAAGGTGTCCATATGTGTGTGAAAGCCCAGGTCCAGACGGCTTCACAGCTGAATTCTACCAAAATTTCGAGAAGAGCTAACACCTATCCTCCTCAAACTCTTCCAGAAAATTGCAGAGGAAGGTAAACTTCCAAACTCATTCTATGAGGCCACCATCACCCTAATACCAAAACCTGACAAAGATGTCACAAAAAAAAGGAAAACTACAGGCCAATATCACTGATGAACATAGATGCAAAAATCCTCAACAAAATTCTAGCAATCAGAATCCAACAACACATTAAAAAGATCATACACAATGACCAAGTGGGCTTTATCCCAGGGATGCAAGGATTCTTCAATATCCGCAAATCAATCAATGTAATTCACCACATTAACAAATTGAAAATAAAAAACCATATGATTATCTCAATAGATGCAGAGAAAGCCTTTGACAAAATTCAACATCCATTTATGATAAAAACTCTCCAGAAGCAGGAATAGAAGGAACATACCTCAACATAATAAAAGCAATATATGACAAACCCACAGCAAACATTATCCTCAATGGTGAAAAATTGAAAGCATTCCCCCTAAAGTCAGGAACAAGACAAGGGTGTCCACTTTCACCGCTACTATTCAACATAGTTCTGGAAGTTTTGGCCACAGCAATCAGAGCAGAAAAAGAAATAAAAGGAATCCAAATTGGAAAAGAAGAAGTAAAACTCTCACTGTTTGCAGATGACATGATCCTCTACATGGAAAACCCTAAAGACTCCACCAGAAAATTACTAGAGCTAATCAATGAATATAGTAAAGTTGCAGGATATAAAATCAACACACAGAAATCCCTTGCATTCCTATACACGAATAATGAGAAAGTAGAAAAAGAAATTAAGGAAACAATTCCATTCACCATTGCAACGAAAAGAATAAAATACTTAGGAATATATCTACCTAAAGAAACTAAAGACCTATATATAGAAAACTATAAAACACTGATGAAAGAAATCAAAGAGGACACTAATAGATGGAGAAATATACCATGTTCATGGATCGGAAGAATCAAATATAGTGAAAATGAGTATACTACCCAAAGCAATTTACAAATTTAATGCAATCCCTGTCAAGCTACCAGCCATTTTTTCACAGAACTAGAACAAATAATTTCAAAGATTTGTATGGAAACACAAAAACCTCGAATAGCCAAAGCAATCTTGAGAAAGAAGAATGGAACTGGAGGAATCAACTTGCCTGACTTCAGGCTCTACTACAAAGCCACAGTCATCAAGACAGTATGGTACTGGCACAAAGACAGACATATAGATCAATGGAACAAAATAGAAAGCTCACGTGAATATTTAAAATCTGAGTTTCATCTGAACATTGACACTAATCAATGAAAGCTTGTTTCATAATCATCCTTCAGAAGACTACTAATTCTAGGATGATGAGATATCATAAGCACTTCATTAGCACCAGTTTCTAGAAATTCTTCAAATAGCATGAAAATCGAGCCTACTCTTGGGAATGGAGGAGAAAAAAGGAAATTTGAGGTGATAGAATAAGAAAGTATAAGAAATGTGGGAAGTATGCATACTCAACCATAAGGTAAGACAAATGCCTTCCTCTTCATTAAAAAAGAAAAGAAAAAAAAAACTTACTTTGTATAGTGGAATTTGATTTCTGAACTGTTTCCTGAATTGATTCTTCATTCTAGGGCCAAAGTAAAGCAGACTTTGAGAGCAGGTGGAGAATACCATTGGTGTACTGCCCCCAGATTCTCCCATCTAGTTTTCTCGGCATTTATTCTTTTATTCAATAAAATATTGCTTGAGCACCTTCTGTGGAGGCCTGCTTCCACTGCAGGCGCTGTGTGTTTGATCCCTGGTTGGGAAACCACATGTCACACTCCATGCATGGTGGCCAAAAAGAGAGAAAAAAGCAAGAAAGAAGAAAAAGAAGGGAAGAAAGAAAAGAGTCTGGTGTTCTGGTTACTATTGCTGCACAAAAAGTTATCCCCAAACAAAACAGGGCAGCAGCCACTTAATTGTGCTAGTTTGTGATTTGGTTATTGAAGAAGAACCCAGCAGAGGCAGGTACCAGGAGCGCTAAGAGCCAGTAGGCTGAAACCAGCAATCGTTGCTGCTTGAACAAAGCTAATGGGGAAACAGGAGGAACTGCCTTTCTTTCTTTCTTCCATTCTGTCTCCCACTGCTTCCCGCTGTCAGATCCTCATCAGAAGCAAAAAGGCAAAGGAAACCCTGGCTCCAACATTATAGACCAGAGGGCCTAGGATGCGCTTGGAAATGAGAGCAAATAAATAGCACAGACAAACTTATGACTTATTGAAGACTTCTTTAAACACCAAACTTTGAATTGTATCCATCTTAAATAAAATTTGCTCTTTTTTCACAGAAGACTCTAAATTTAATTTTTCTTGGTGTCTTATGATGGGCAGTTCAGTTCAGTTCAGTCTGTCATGTCCGACTCTTTGCAACCCCATGGACTGCAGCACACCAGGCCTCCCTAATGATGGGCAGGTTTTTTGCTATTTATCATACATTGCTTCCTCAGCACCTGTGTTTCAGGATAAGACCCCTGTCTGTCCCCCAATATCATGTTCTGTGTTATTTGAGATACTACTGATTTGTGCAGCTTTTCCCTTTGTCTGTCAAATAGCTTCAAAGGAGTTATGTCATTGTTGAAACTGGGGCCTGACTTTATCCTAAAGTCTGTATTTTAAACTGATATTGGCTCAGCTTTCAAAATGAAAATGTATTTAATATGGTATAAAATAACAATAAATAGGCTTGAATAAATGCCCAAAAGTTTTTGTGTACAAGTCAAGTGGTTAAATCTTAGTGGAGGCACTATCCTTTATAATTACATAGAGGCTTTGCTTCCAAGTTCTCAGTATGAAACTATGTTGGACAACTGATTTCTGATTTGGGATAGTGTTAAGTATAACTTGTTTTCAGTATTTCTTTCTCTCTTTTCTTTTCCTGCTTCTTCTTTTTTTTTTTTTTTCTATTTAGAAAAAAAGTTAGGTTTTAACCCTGAAGACAGCTGCTTTTCCAGTATATGTCTAGCCTAGGTCTAGTCTTATGACTTTAGGTGGGTAGGTGTTTAGAAGAGCCATAGTGAAAATTTTGCCTTCTTATTTACCTGGTCTCCAGGTGTCTCCATGTAGCAGCTCATCGTAGAGATGACAGGGGAAAATTCTTGGGCCAGGTACCTTGGGGGCTTCCCTGGTAGCTCAGCTTGGTAGAGAACCCACCTGCGGTGCAGGAGACCCCTGTTCGATTCCTGGGTCAGGAAGTTCATCTGGAGAAGGGATGGGCTACCCATTTCAGTATTCTTGGGCTTCAATGGTGTTCTGATGGTAAAAATCCGCCTGCAATGCGGAAGACCTGGGTTGGGAAGATCACCTGCAGGAGAGCATGGCAAGCCACTCCAGTATTCTTGTCTGGAGAATCCCCCCTGGACAGAGGAGCCTGGCAGCTACAGTCCATAGAGTCACAGAGTCAGACATGACTGAACGACTAGGCACAGCACAGCACAGAGTACCTTGGATGTCAAGTCTCCATGCCTAAGGTGTCCAACTGTGCCCTCCACAGCAGTGGCCTGTTTAGTTTTTGTCTTTCTTGCTCTCTAGGCTACAGAATAACTTAAAAACTTATTTTTATTTATAACTTAACTGCAAAGCTTGCAATGTGAAGCTCAAAGTGTAACTAACACATTTTTTATCAAAGAAAATGCATTGACTTAGCAGAGAAGTTATTCAAACAAACTAAAAATCATTTCTCTTTGATGAATGGCATATTTGATTTTTGCTGGATCATTATCAGCCAATTCTTTATCCTCCCCATCAAGAAAGGCTATTCCATTTCAGAGTTTTAGTATGTATGGGGATGTCTTCCGTAACACAGAAATATGTCCAGATGACATTTCTTATATTGGAATTATTTTTAGAATACATCCCCTCCCTCCCTGTGGAATTGAGTGCCCTGAAAAGTTGTCTAACTATCTGATTGAAGAGTATTTACACTAAGAAAGTCCTATGGATGGTTTAGAAGAGCTATGTGATCTCTGAGATAATTCAGTGAAACATCAGATGTTTCTTTTTGTAATAGATGTTATATATTGAACACACAGGAATTGTCCTTGTTACAAAGTAAGTGAGCCTGTACTAGTACTGAGCAAAATACCTTTTCCATAGCAATTAGCAGAATTACAAGTGATGGGCAGATAGCTATAGAGCATTATTCTGGGTTAACTGCAATACTCTTTATTGTGTTCTCATGAAGGTATCAATGAGGCAGCTGAAAATTTCATATTAGGAATGTTAAAACTGCAAAGGAAAATGAGATCTCTGTATAAAGGGTGCCCAGTATGAATACAACACAGAATGGAATTCTGGGGACAAAGGAAAGAAAACTGAGGAAGTGTTATATATTTAGGAGGAGGATATAAGACAGTGAGACCACAACCAAATAATTCCAAGTAAAAGTGAATGCTCAATCAAAAGGTCAAGGACTTCCCTTATGGTCCAGTGGTTAAGATGTCACCTTCCAATGCAGACGATGCGGGTTTGATCCCTGGTTGGGGGATTAAGATGTCACAAGTCTTGTGGGCTAAAAAAAAAAAAAAAAAGAAGCAATACTGTAATAAATTCGATAAAGACTTTTACAAAAAACAGAATGCTTTTAAAAAGCACATATATATGGCTCTTTAAAAATAAACTGTATTTTTTAAAACAAAAAAGTCAAAGAGAATGAGAACTGATTATCAACTCCTGGTATTTCTCTCATCTGAATCTAGACAAATAAAATAAAGTGGTTCAATGTAAACTCGTGTGTCTGGTTCCATAACCTGCAGTCTTTCCACCATTCCATGCAACTTTCTATTAAAAATAAACATACAAACCTGAGATTCTAAAAAGACACCAAATACCCACAGGCAAAGAAATCGTTGCACTAATTATGTGTTTATTCCATGGTCGTTAGATTCTGCACTGATCTAGACCCTGGGAAAAGAGATTGGTCAAGAGTGTAGATATGTCTTGTCCTTTGCGGAGCTTCGTATGTGAAGTTGCTAGGTATTAAACAGTCATATTTAACAAGAGCTAAGAAGGAAAATTAACTTTGGTTCCAAAAGGATATAGGCAGAAGGACCTTACCTGGCATGACTTTCACCTGTGGCATCATCAGTTCAGTTCAGTCACTCAATAGTGTCTGACTCTGCAACCGCATGGACTGCAGCACGCCAGGCTTCCCCTGTCCATCACCAACTCTAGAGCTTGCTCAAACTCCATGTCCATTGAGCTCAGTGATGCCATCAACCATCTCATCCTCTGTTGTCCCCTTCTCCTCCTGCGTTCAATCTTCCCAGCATCAAGGACCTTTTCCAAGGAGTCAGTTCACAGTATTTGTGGCATCATATTGGAGCTGAAATCTCCAGAATGGTAGAAGTTGGTGAGAAGGGATGGGCTGGGGGTAGGGGACAGGTGATGACAGGAGCATCTCTATTTAGGGCTGAGAAGCCAGGGATGTCCAGGAGAGGTCAGCAAGGGCCAAATTATGCAAAAAAAAAAAAAAAAGCCATGTTTGTAGGTCTTTGTTTAAGGTCTCTTGTGTAAGGAAAAGCCTTTACAGAGTATTTATTTTACATTTAATTCCTACACCTTCCTGAGACCATGACCAAGGAACAGCACTGCTTCAAACAGGAAAATCAACATTATGGCCTCTCCTGGGAGCAGCATGTCACTATTGTTTTTCTTTTTTCCCCCTTTTTTCCTCCTCACTAAGCCAATCTAGAAATCACTGAACTTAGCTTTGTAACACTGGCATCATAATAATAGCCATGACTGACACAAACCTGAGAGCTAGTTGCTGGGAGAACACCCGCTGGTTACAATTCTACCAGATTCCATTCTACAAATGCCATATTAGAACAGAGAGGAAAGTGGAAGATATAAGAATGGAAGAGACTATAAGCTTCCTTTGATTTTGTGTGTAAGCGTGTGCTCCGTCTCTCAGTCTGACTCTTTGTGGCTGCGTGGACTGTAATCTGCCGGGCTCCTCTGTCCCATGGAATTTTCCAGGTGAGAATAGTGGAGTGGGTTGCCATTTTCTACTCCAGGGCACCTTCTAGACCCAGAGATTGAACCTGCATCTCCTATGTCTTCTGTATCGGCAGGTGGATTCTTACCCCTAGCACAACCTGGGAAGCCTTTGATTTTAAGAGGCAACGGTTCCACAAATTGGTCTTTGGAGAAAGTAGTGCCGGTCTTGTTCCAGTAATATTTCAGGTGACAGTCACATACCTAACATCTCTCTTGAGTCCAGGCACTCACCGCATCCTTTTGCTTTATGAGTCTTTTCCTGGAACATGGTGTACCTTGACTGAATAATGGTCCTGAAACCCACACAGCAGGGCAGAGGTTGGGAACTCCTCTGATAGATGCTGTTTAAATTGTGAGTTTAGTAATTACTTAGCTCATTCTCTGAGTTATTTCCC
>NW_017199639.1:0-7266 GCF_001704415.2 Capra hircus
CACACGAGATGAGGAATGACTTCCCCTGGAGACTCCAGAAGTACGGAAAGATTCATGTCAGCAATGGAGGGCATCCTCAGGTTGCCCCGACTCCAAAAAAGGTCTTAGGCCCGCATCGACGGGAGAGGAATCCCGAGAGGCTCCAGAGCAACTCGCTTGGGGACTGGCCTTTCCTGAGGCCACCAGAGCGGTCCCTGAGGTCCCGTCTTAAGTTGAGAGCACCTGCAACAACTCGAGAAAATCCAGGAGGTTCTCCCCTCCAGGCGAGATGAGGCCCATTTCCGCTGAGGCGTCTCGAGGATAATCACACCTAATATCTGGAACTTCCAAAGGGTCCTTCACACCCTTGCTGCAACTCAAGAAGTTTCCCGACATACCCGTCTCCACTCGAGACGAAGCACGAGAGTCCCGCCCACATCCAGAGGAGCCCCGTTTCCGCCTCATAGCTGAGAGGAGGGATCCTTTCCCTGCGTGGTCGGGAAAGATTCCCGGCGTTCCCGTCGCATCTCAAGTGGAGGCGCTCTCCACAGGAAAGGCCAGAGGAACTCCCGGTCGTGTCACGATTCCCAGAGTCCCCAGATGTCTCAGTCCATTCCAGGAAACCCTGTTTTCCCTGCACTGCCTCGACTTTCAAGCCGAGGATTGACTCACACCACGGTGGCACGTGGGACAGCCCTGAGGGAAAGCCTCATGGGAAAGCCTCGGAAAGCACGAGGAAAAGCCACTGATCCCATGATCTCCCACGGGAAGCATGATATGCTGCTACAGCTCGGGAGGAAAGCAGAAGTGCATGCCTCCACACGAGACGAAGACTCACTCCTCAGGGGATACTCCAGAAGTACCCCAAGATCCATGTCAGCACTGGAGAGGAATCCTCAGGTTCCGGCAGCGACTCCACACAAGGTCTTAGGCCCCGACATTGACGGGGAGAGGAATCCCGAGAGGCCCCGAGCAACTCGCATGGGGAGAGCCTTTCCTGAGGCCACCAGAGCGGTCCCTGAAGTCCCGTCGTAAGTCTAGAGCACCTGCCCGCAACTCGAGAAAATCCAGGAGGTTCTCCCCTCCAGGCGAGATGAGGCCCATTTCCGCTGAGGCGTCTCGAGGCTAATCACACCTAACCTCTGGAACTTTCAAAGGGTCCTTCACACCCTTGCTGCAACTCAAGAAGTTCCCCCACATACCGTCTCCACTCCAGAGGAAGCACGAGAGTCCCGCCCACATCCAGAGGAGCCCGTTTCCGCCTCCTAGCTTGAGAGGAGGGATCCTTTCCCTGCGTGATCGGAAAAATTTCCCGCGTTCCCGTCGCATCCCAAGAGGAGGCGCTCTCCACAGGAAAGGCGAGAGGAATTCCAGGGTCGTGACACCATTCCCAGAGTCCCCCAGATGTCTCCGTGCATTCCAGGGAAACCTCTTTCCCTGCACTGCCTCGGCTTTCAAGCCGAGGATCGACTCACACCACGTGGCACGTGGGACAGCCCTGTGGAAAGCCTCGTGGAAAGCCTCGTGGGAAAGCCTCGAGGGAAAGCCACAGATCCCTTGATCCACGCGAAGGGAAGCGTGACACTGCTCCTACAGCTCGGAAGGAAAGCCAAGTGCATGCCCCCAATCTGACGAGGACTGACTCCCTGGGGAGACTCTAGAAGTACCCCAAATCCATGTCAGCACTGGAGAGGAATCCTCAGTTTCGCAACGACTCCACACAAGGACTTAGGCCGGCATCAACGGGAGAGGAATCCTAAGGGCCCCCGAGCAACTCGCATGGGGACTGGCCTTCCCTGAGGCCACCAGAGCGGGTCCCTGTGGTCCCCGTCCTAGTGGAAAGCACCTGCCGCAACTCGAGAAAATCCAGGAGGTTCTCCCTCCAGGCGAGATGAGGCCCATTTCCGCTGAGGCGTCTCGAGGCTAATCACACCTAACCTCTGGAACTTCCAAAGGGTACTTCACACCCTTGCTGCAACTCAAGAAGTTCCCCGACATACCCGTCTTCACTCGAGAGGAAACACGAGAGTCCCGCCACATCCAGAGGAGCCCCGTTTCCGCCTCATAGCTCGAGAGGATTGATTCTCCCTGTGTCGTCGGGAAAGAATTCCGGCATTCCCACGCATCTGAACAGGAGGCGCTCTCCACAGGAAAGGCGAGAGGAACTCCAGGGTCGTGCCACCATTCCCAGAGTCCCCCAGATGTCTCAGTCCATTCCAGGTAACGTGTTTTCCCTGCACAGCCTCGACTTTCAAGCTGAGGATCGACTCACACCACGTGGCACGAGGGACAGCCCTGTGGGAAAGCCTCGTGGAAAAGCCTCTCGGAAAGCCTCGAGGGAAAGCCACAGATCCCTTGATCCACGCGAAGGGAAGTGCGACCCTGCTGCTACAGCTCGGAGGAAAGCGCACGTGCATGCCCCACTCGAGACGAGGACTGACTCCCCTGGGGAGACTCCAGAAGTACCCAAGATCCATGTCAGCACTGGAGAGGAATCCTCAGGTTCCAGCACCGACTCTACACAAGATCTTAGGCCGGGCATCGATGGGAGAGGAATTCTGAGTGTCCCGAACAACTCGCATGGGGACTGGCCTTTCCTGAGGCCACCAGAGCGGGTCCCTGAGGTCGCCGTCGTAAGTCGACAGCACCTACCGCATCTCGATAAAATCCAGGAGGTTCTCCCCTCCAGGCGAGATGAGTCCCATTTGTGCTGAGGCGTCTCGAGGCTAATCAGACCAAACCTCTGGAACTTCCAAAGGGTCCTTCACAACCTTTCTGCAACTCAAGAAGTTGCCCAACATACCCGTCTCCACTCGAGAGGAAGCACGAGAGTCCCGCCGACATCCAGAGGAGCCCCGTTTCCGCCTCCTAGCTCGAGAGGAGGGATCCTTTCCTGCGCGTGTTCGGCAAAGAATTCCAGGGGTTCCAGTCGCATCTCAAGAGGAGGCGCTTCCACAGGAAAGGCGAGAGGAAAACCAGGGTCGTGCCACATTCCCAGAGTCCCCAGATGCCTCAGTCCATTCCAGGGAAACCTGTTTTCCCTGCACTGCTCGACTTTCAAGCCGAGGATCGACTCACACCACGGTGTCACGTGGGACAGCCCTGTGGGAAAGCCTCGTGGGAAAGCTCGAGGGAAAGCCTCGAGGGAAAACAAGAAACCCCCTGATCAACCCAACGGGAAAATTGACTCTGCTCCTAATGCTCCGGAGAAAAGCACGTGCATGCCCCATTGGAGACGAAGATGACTCCCCTGTGGAGACTCCAGTAGTACCCCAAGATCCATTTCAGCACTGGAGAGGAAACCTCAGGTTCGGGCACCGATTCCAAAAAGGTCTTAGGCCCCATCATCGACCGGAGAGGAATCCCGAGAGGCCCCTTAGCAACTCGCAAGTCGACTGGCATTACCTGAGCGGACCAGAGCGGGTTACATAAGTCCCGGTCGTAACTGAGAGCACCTGCTGAAACTCGAGAAACCCAGGAGGTTCTCCCCTGCAGTCGAGATGAGGCCCATTTCCGCTGAGGCGTCTCGAGTCTAATCACACCTAACCTCTGGAACTTCCAAAGGGTCCTTCACACCCTTGCTGCAACTCAAGAAGATCCCCGACATACCTCTCTCCACACGAGAGGAAGAACGAGAGTCCCGCCCACATACAGAGGAGCCCCGTTTCCGCCTCCTAGCTCGAGAGGAGGGATCCTTTCCCTGCATGGTCGGGAAAGAACTCCCGGCGTTCCTGTCTCATCTCAAGAGGAGGCGCTCCCCACAGGAAAGGCGAGAGGAACTCCAGGGTCGTGCCACCATTCCCAGAGTCCCCAGATGTCTCAGTCCATTCCAGGGAAACCTGTTTTCCCTGCACTGCCTCGACTTTCAAGCCAAGGATCAACTCACACCACGGTGGCACGTGGGACAGCCCTGTGGGAAAGCCTCGTGGAAAGCCTCCTGGGAAAGCCTCGAGGGAAAGCCACAGATCCCTTGATCCAAGCGAAGGGAAGCGTGACAGTTCTGCTACAGCTCGGAGGAAAGCGAACGTGCATGCCCCACTCGAGACGAGGACTGACTCCCCTGGGGAGACTCCAGAAGTACCGCAAGATGCATGTCAGCACTGGAGAGGAATCCTCAGGTTCCGGCACCAACTCCACCAAGGTCTTAGGCCCCGCGTCGAAGGAGAGGAATCCCGAGAGGCCCCGAGCAACTCGCATGGGGACTGGCCTTTCCTGAGGCCACCAGAGCGGGTCCCTGAGGTCCCCGTCGTAAGTCAAGAGCACCTGCCGCAACTCGAGAAAATCCAGGAGGTTCTCCCCTCCAGGCGAGATGAGGCCCATTTCCGCTGAGGCGTCTCGAGGCTAATCACACCTAACCCTGGAACTTCCAAAGGGTCCTTCACACCCTTGCTGCAACTCAAGAAGTTCCCCAACATATCTGACTCCACTCGAGAAGAAGCACGAGAGTCCCGCCCACATCCAGAGGAGCCCCGTTTCCGCCTCGTACCTCGCGGTCAGGTATCTTTTTCCTGTATGTTCCGGAAAGAATTCCAGGTGTTCCCGTCGCATCTCATGAGGAGGCGCTCTCCAAAGGAAAGGCGAGAGAAACTCCAGTGTTGTGCCATCATTCCAAGAGTCCCCCAGATATCTCAGTGTGCCGGGTCCTGCCCCGCTGGATCCAGGGAATTCGACGGATGGACGGCGTTGACGTGGAAAGTCTTGTGTATTTATTAATGTAAGATGAGATTAAAAATTATAGGGTAGTAAGAAGATTAACTGGAGGAAAAAGGCTGAATAGCTAGGTTTACGCGGAAGGCCAATAAAATTCCCGACAAGGAATTTTCTGGCGGATTCTGGGAATGGTGGCACGACCCTCGAGTTCCTCTTGCCTTTCCTGTGGAGAGCGCCTCCTCTTGAGATGCGCCGGAACGCCGGGAATTCTTTCACGACCACACAGGGAAACGATCCCTCCTCTGGATCTATCAGGCGGAAACGGGGCTCCTCTGGATGTGGGCGGGACTCTCGTGCTTTCTCTCGAGTGGAGACGGGTATGTCGGGGAACTTCTTGAGTTGCAGCAAGGGTGTGAAGGACCCTTTGGAAGTTCCAGATGTTAGATGTGATTAGCCTCTAGACGCCTCAGCGGAAATGGGCCTCATCTCGCCTGTGGGGAGAACCTCCTGGATTTTCTCGAGTTGCGGCAGGTGCTCTCGACTTACGACGGGGACCATAGGGATCCGCTATGGTGGCCTCAGGAAACGCCAGTCCACATGCGAGTTGCTCGGGAGCCTCTCGGGATTCCTCTCCCGTCGATGGGGGCCTAAGACCTTGTGAGGAATCGGTGCCGGAACCTGAGGATTCCTCTCCAGTGTTGACATGGATCTTGGGGTACTTCTGGAGTCCCCAGGGGAGTCAGTCCTAGCCTCGAGTGGGGGCATGCACGTGCGCTTTCCTCCCGAGCTGTAGCAGCAGTGTCACGCTTCCCTTCGCGTGATCAAGGGATCTGTGGCTTTCCCTCGAGGCTTTCCCACGAGGCTTTCCCAAGGCTTTCCCACAGGGCTGTCCCACGTGCCACCGTGTGTGTGAGTCGATCCTCGGCTTCAAAGTCGAGGCAGTGCAGGGAAAACAGGTTTCCCTGGAATGGACTGAGACATCTGGGGGACTCTGGGAATGGTGGCACGACCCTGGAGTTCCTCTCGCCTTTCCTGTGGAGAGCGCCTCCTCTTGAGATGCGATGGGAACGCCGGGAATTCTTTCCCCACCACGCAGGGAAAGGATCCCTCCTCTCGAGCTAGGAGGCGGAAACAGGCTCCTCTGGATGTGGCGGGACTCTCGTGCTTCCTCTCGAGGAGACGGGTATGTCGGGGAACTTCTTGAGTTGCAGCAAGGTGTGAAGGACCCTTTGGAAGTTCCAGATGTTAGATGTGATTAGCCTCAGACGCCTCAGCGGAAATGGGCCTCATCTCGCCTGGAGGGAGAACCTCCTGATTTTCTCGAGTTGCGGCAGGTGCTCTCGACTTACGACAGGGACCTCAGGGACCGCTCTGGAGGCCTCAGGAAAGGCCAGTCCCCATGCGAGTTGCTCGGGGCCTCTCGGATTCCTCTCCCGTGATGCCGGGGCCTGAGATCTTGTGTGTGAGTGGGTGCCGGAACCTGAGGATTCCTCTCCAGTGCTGACATGGAACTTGGGGTACTTCTGGAGTCTCCCCAGGGAGTCAGTCCTCATCTCGACTGGGGCATGCACGTGCTTTCCTCCCGAGCTGTAGCAGCAGTGTCACGCTTCCCTTCGCGTGGATCAAGGGATCTGTGGCTTTCCCTCGAGCCTTTTCCGCGAGGCTTTCCCACGAGGCTTTCCCACAGGGCTGTCCCACGTGCCACCGTGGTGTGAGTCGATCCTCGGCTTGAAAGTCGAGCAGTGCAGGGAAAACAGGTTTCCCTGGAATGGACTGAGACATCTGGGACTCTGGAATGGTGGCACGACCCTGGAGTTCCTCTCGCCTTTCCTGTGGAGAGTGCCTCCTCTTGAGATGCGACGGAACGCCGGGAATTCTTTCCCGACCACGCAGGAAAGGAACCCTCTCTCGAGCTAGGAGGCGGAAACGGGGCTCCTCTGGATGTGGGCGGGACTCTCGTGCTTCCCTCTCGAGTGGAGACGGGTATGTCGGGGAACTTCTTGAGTTGCAGCAAGGGTGTGAAGGACCCTTTGGAAGTTCCAGAGTTAGGTGTGATTAGCCTCGAGACGCCTCAGCGGAAATGGCCTCATCTCGAGGGGAGAACCTCCTGGATTTTCTCGAGTTGCGGCAGGTGCTCTCGACTTACGACGGGACCTCAGGGACCCGCTCTGGTGGCCTCAGGAAAGGCCAGTCCCCATGCGAGTTGCTCGGGGCCTCTCGGGATTCCTCTCCCGTCGATGCCGGGGCCTAAGACCTTGTGTGGAGTCGGTGCCGGAACCTGAGGATTCCTCTCCAGTGCTGACATGGATCTTGGGTACTTCTGGAGTCTCCCCAGGGGAGTCAGTCCTCGTCTCGAATGGGGGCATGCACGTGCGCTTTCCTCCGAGCTGTAGCAGCAGTGTCACGCTTCCCTTCGCGTGGATCAAGGGATCTGTGGCTTTCCCTCGAGGCTTTCCCCACGAGGCTTTCCCACAGGCTTTCCACAGGGTGTCCCACGTGCCACCGTGTGAGTCGATCCTCGGCTTTGAAAGTCGAGGCAGTGCAGGGAAACAGGTTTCCTGGAATGGACTGAGACATCTGGGGACTCTGGGAATGGTGGCACGACCCTGGAGTTCCTCTCGCCCTGTTCCTCTCGCC
>NW_017199640.1:0-7266 GCF_001704415.2 Capra hircus
ACTCTGGATGTGGGAGGAACTCTCGTGCTTCCTTTCCAGTGGAGACGGGTATGTCGGGAACTTCTTGAGTTGCAGCAACGGTGTGAAGGACCCTTTGGAATTTCCCGATGTTAGATGTGATTAGCCTCGAGACGCCTCAGTGGAAATGGGCCTCATCTCGCCTGGAGGGGAGAAACTCCTGGATTTTCTCGAGTTGCCGGCAGGTGCTCTCGACTTACGACGGGGACCTCAGGGACCCGCTCTGGTGGCCTCAGGAAAGGCCAGTCCCATGCGAGTTGCTTGCGGGCCTCTCAGGATTCCTCTCCCGTCGTTGCCGGGCCTAAAATCTTGTGCGAAGTCAGTGCCGGAACCTGAGGATTCCTCTCCACTGCTGACGTGGATCTTGGGGTACTTCTGGAGTCTCCCCAGGGGAGTCAGTCCTCGTCTCGAGTCAGGGCATGCACGGGCGCTTTCCTCCCGAACAGTAGCAGCAGTGTCATGCTTCCCTTCGCATGGATCAAGGGATCTGTGGCTTACCCTCGAGGCTTTCCCACGACGCTTTCCCACAGGGCTGTCCCACGTGCCACGTGGTGTGACTCGATCCTCGGCTTGAAAGTCGAGGCGGTGCAGGGAAAACAGGTTTCCCTGGAATGGACTGAGACATCTGGGGACGCTGGGAATGGTGGCACGACCCTGGAGTTCCTCTCGCTTTTCCTGTCGAGAGGGCGTCCACTTGAGATGCGACGGGAACACGGGGAATTCTTTCCCACCACGCAGGAAACGGATCCCTACTCTCGAGCTATGAGGCGGAAACGGGGATCCTCTGGATGTGGCGGGACTCTCGTGCTTCCTCTCGAGTGGAGACGGGTATGTCGGGGAACTTCTTGAGTTGCAGCAAGGGTGTGAAGGACCCTTTGGAATTTCCCGATGTTAGATGTGATTAGCCTCGAGAGGCCTCAGCGAAAATGGGCCTCATCTCGCCTGGAGGGGAGAAACTCCTGGATTTTCTCGAGTTGCGGCAGGTGTTCTCGACTTACGACGCGGACCTCAGGGACCCGCTCTGGTGGCCTCAGGAAAGGCCAGTCCCCAAGCGTGTTGCTCGGGGGCCTCTCGGGATTCCTCTCCCGTCGATGCCGGGGAATAAGACCTCGAGTGGAGTCGGTGCCGGAACCTGAGGATTCCTCTCCAGTGCTGACATGGATTTTGGGGTACTTCTGGAGTCTCCCCAGGGGAGTCAGTCCTCGTCTCGGGTGGGGGCATGAAAGTGTGCTTTCCTCCCGAGCTGTAGCAGCAGTGTCGCGCTTCCCTTCGCGTGGATCAAGTGATCTGTGGCTTTTCCTCGAGGCTTTCCCCAGGCTTTCCCACGAGGCTTTCCCACAGGGCTGTCCAAGTGCCACCGTGGTGTGACTCGATCCTCGGCTTGAAAGTCGAGGCAGTGCAGGGAAAACAGGTTTCCCTGGAATGGACTGAGACATCTGGGGGACTCTGGGAATGGTGGCACGACCCTGGAGTTCCTCTCGCCTTTCCTGTCGAGAGCGCCTCCTCTTGAGATGCGACGGGAACGCGGGGAATTATTTCCCCCACCACGCAGGGAAAGGATCCCTACTCTCGAGCTATGAGGCGGAAACGGGGCTCCTCTGGATGTGGGCGGGACTCTTGTGCTTCCTCTCCAGTGGAGCCGGGTATGTCGGGGAACTTCTTGAGTTGCAGCAAGGGTGTGAAGGACCCTTTGAAATTTCCAGATGTTAGATGTGATTAGCCTCGAGACGCCTCAGCGGAAATGGGCCTCATCTCGCCGGGAGGGGAGAAACTCCTGGATTTTCTCGAGTTGCAACAGGTGCTCTCGATTTACGACAGGAACCTCAGGGACCCGCTTTGGTGGCCTCAGGAAAGGCCAGACCCCATGCGAGTTGCTCGGGGGCCTCTCGGTATTCCTCTCCCGTCGATGCCGGGGAATAAGACCTTGTGTGGAGTCGGTGCCGGAACCTGAGGATTCCTCTCCAGTGCTGACATGGATGTTGGGGAACTTCTGGAGTCTCCCCAGGTGAGTGAGTCATCGACTCTAGTGGGGGCATGAACGTGCGCTTTCCTCCCGAGCTGTAGCAGCAGTGTCACGCTTCCCTTCGCGTGCATCAAGGGATATGTGGCTTTCCCTCGAGGCTTTCCCACGAGGTTTTCCCACGAGGTTTTCCCACAGGGCAGTCCCACGTGCCACCGTGGTGTGAGTGTATCCTCGGCTTCAAAGTCGAGGCAGTGCAGGGAAAACAGGTTTCCCTGGAATGGAGTGAGACATCTGGGGGACGCTGGGAATGGTGGCACGACCCTGGAGTTCCTCTCGCCTTTCCTGTGGAGAGCTCCTCCTCTTGAGATGCGACGGGAACGCGGGAATTCTTTCCCCACCACGCAGGGAAAGGATCCCTCCTCTCGAGCTAGGAGTCGGAAACGGGTCTCCTCTGGATGTGGGCGGGACTCTCGTGCTTCCTCTCGAGTGGAGACGGGTATGTCGCGAACTTCTTGAGTTGCAGCAAGGGTGTGAAGGACCCTTTGGAAGTTCCAGATGTTAGATGTGATTAGCATCCAGACGCCTCAGCGGAAATGGGCCTCATCTCGCCTGGAGGGTAGAACCTCCTGCATTTTCTCGAGTGGCGGCAGGTGCTCTCGACTTCCGACGGGGACCTCAGGGACCCGCTCTGGTGGCCTCAGGAAAGGCCAGTCCGCATGCGAGTTGCTAGGGGGCCTCTCGGGATTCCTCTCACGGTGATGCCGGGGCCTAAGATCTTGTGTGGAGTCGGTGCCGGAACCTGAGGATTCCTCTCCAGTGATGACATGGATCTTGGGGTACTTCTGGAGTCTCCCCAGGTGAGTCAGTCCTCATAACGAGTGAGGGCATGGACGTGCGCTTTCCTCCCGAGCTGTAGCAGCAGTGTCACGCTTCCCTTTGCGTGCCTCAAGGGATCTGTGGCTTTCTCTCGAGGCTTTCCCAGGAGGCTTTCCCATGAGGCTTTCCCACAGGGCTGTCCCAGGTGCCACCGTTGTGTGAGTGGATCCTCGGCTTGATAGTCGTGGCAGTGCAGGGAAAACAGTTTTCCCAGGAATGGACTGAGACATCGGGGGTACTCTGGGAATGGTGGCACGACCCTGGAGTTCCTCTCGCCTTTCCTGTGGATAGCGCCTCCTCCTGAGCAGCGACGGGAACATCGGAATTTCTTTCCCGACCAGGGAGGGAAAGGATCCTTCCTCTCGAGCTAGGAAGCAGAAACGGGGCTCCTCTGGATGTGGGCGGGACTCTCGTGCTTCCTATCGAGTGGAGACGGGTATGTCAGGGAACTTCTTGAGTTGCAGCAAGGGTATGAAGGACCCTTTGGAAGTTCCAGAGGTTAGATGTGATTAGCCTCAAGACGCCTCAGCGGAAATGGGCCTCACCTCGCCTGGAGGGGAGAGCCTCCTGGATTTTCTCGAGTGGCGGCAGGTGCTCTCGACTTACGACAGTGACCTCAGGGACCCGCTCTAGTGGCCTCAGGAATGGCCAGACCCCATGCGAGTTGCTCTGGGGCCTCTCGGGATTCCGCTCCCGTCGATGCCGGGGAATAAGACCTTGTGTGGAGTCGGTGCCGGAACCTGACGATTCCTCTCCAGTGCTGACATGGATCTTGGGGTACTCCTGTAGTCTCCCCAGGGGAGTCAGTCCTCATCTCTATTGGGGCCATGCACGTGCGCTTTCCTCCCTAGCTGTAGCAGCAGTGTTGCGCTTCCCTTCGCGTGGATCAAGGGATCTGTGGCTTTCCCTCGAGGCTTTCCCAGGAGGATTTCCATGAGGCTTTCCCACAGGGCTGTCCCACGTGCCACCGTGGTGTGACTGGATCCTCGGCTTGAATGTCGAGGCAGTGCAGGGAAAACAGTTTTCCCTGGAATGGACTGAGACATCTGGGCGACTCTGGAAATGATGGCACGACCCTGGAGTTCTTCTCGCCTTTCCTGTGGAAAGCGCCTCCTCTTGAGATGCAATGGGAATGCCGGGAATTCTTTCCCGACCACGCAGGGAAAGTATCCCACCTCTCGAGCTAGGAGGCGGAAACGGGGCTCCTCTGGATGTGGGCGGGACTCTCGTGCTTCCTCTCGAGTGGAGACGGGTATGTCGGGCAACTTCTTGAGCTTGCAGCAAGGGTGTGAAGGACCCTTTGTATGTTCCAGACGTTTGATGTGATTAGCCTCGAGACGCCTCAGCGGAAATCGGCCTCATCTCGCCTGGAGGGGAGAACCTCCTGGATTTTCTCGAGTTGCGGCAGGTGCTCTCGACTTACAACGGGGACCTCAGGGACCCGCTCTGGTGGCCTCAGGAAAGGCCACTCCCCTTGCGAGTTGCTTCGGGGCCTCTCGGGATTCCTCTCCCGTCGATGCTAAGGCCTTAGACCTTGTGTGGAGTCAGTGCCGGAACCTGAGGATTCCTCTCCAGTGCTGACATGGATCTTGGGGTATTTCTGGAGTCTCCCCAGGGAGTCAGGCCTCGTCTCGAGTAGGGGCTTGCACGTGTGCTTTCCTCCCGAGTTGGAGCAGCATTGTGGCGCTTCCCTTTGCGTGGATCAAGGGATCTCTGGCTTTCCCACGAGGATTTCCCACGAGGCTTTCCCACGAGGCTTTTCCACAGTCCCACGTGCCACCGTGGTGTGAGTCGATCCGCGGCTTGAAAGTCGACGCAGTGCAGGGAAAACAGGTTTCTCTGGAATGGATTGAGACATCTGGGGACTCTGGGAATGGTGGAACGACCCTGGAGTTCTTCTCGCCTTTCCTGTGGAGAGCGCCTCCTCTTGAGATCCGATGGGTACACCGCGAATTCTTTCCCGACCACGCAGGGAAAGGATCCCTCCTCTCGGCTAGGAGGCGGAAACGGGGATCCTCTGGATGTGGGCGGGACTCTCGTGCTTCCTCTCGAGTGGAGACGGGTATGTCGCGGAACTTGTTGAGTTGCAGCAAGGGTGTGAGAGACCCTTTGGATGTTCCAGATGTTACATGTGATTAGCCTAGAGACGCCTCAGCGGAAATGGGCCTCATCTCGCCTGGAGGGTGAACCTCCTGGATTTTCTCGAGTTGCAGCAGGTGCTCTCGACTTACGACGGAAAACTCATGGACCCGCTCTGGTGGCCTCAGGAAAGGCCAGTCCCCATGCGAGTTGCTCGGGGGCCTCTCGGGATTCCTCTCCCGTTGATGCTGGGGCCTAAGACCTTGTGTGGAGTCAGTGTCGGAACCTGAGGGTTGCTCTCCAGTGCTGACATGGATCTTGGGGTACTTCTGGAGTCTCCTCAGGGGAGTCAGTCCTCCTCTCGAGTGGGGCATGCACGTGCGTTTTCCTCCCGAGCTGTAGCAGCAGTGTCGCACTTCCATTCGCGTGGATCAAGGGATCTGTGGCTTTCCCTCGAGGCTTTCCCACGAGGCTTTCCCACAGGGCTGTCCCACGTGCCACCGTGGTGTGAGTCGATCCTCGGCTTGAAAGTAGAGGCAGAGCAGGGAAAACAGGTTTCCCTGGAATGGACTGAGACATCTGGGGGACTCTGGGAATGGTGGCACGACCCTGGAGTTCCTCTCGCCTTTCCTGTGGAGCGCGCCATCTCCTGAGATGTGACGGGAACGCGGGGAATTCGTTCCCCACCACGCAAGGAAAAGGTCCCTCCTCTCGAGCTAGGAGGCGGAAACGGGGCTCCTCTGGATGTGGACGGGACTCTCGTGCTTCCTCTCCGAGTAGAGACGGGTAAGTCGGGGAACTTCTTGAGTTGCAGCAAGGGTGTGAAGGACCCTTTCGAAGTTCCAGAGGTTAGGTGTGATTAGCCCCCGAGACGCCTCAGTGGAAATGGGCCTCATCTCGCCTGGAAGGGAGATCCTCCTGGATTTTCTTGAGTTGCGGCAGGTGCTCTTGACTTACAACAGGGACCTCAGGGGATCCGCTCTGGTGGCCTCAGGAAAGGCCAGTACCCATGCGAGTTTCTTGGAGGCCTCTCGGGATTCCCCTCCCGGAGATGCAGGCGCCCTAAGATCTTGTGTGGAGTCGGTGCTGTAACCTGAGGATTTCTCTCCCAGTGCTGACATGGACCTCGGGGTACTTCTGGAGTCTCCCCAGGGGAGTCAGTCCTCGTCTCGAGTGAGGGCATGCACGTGCGCTTTCCTCCCGAGCTGTAGCAGAAGTGTCATGCTTCCTTTCGCTTGGATCAAGGGATCTGTGGCTTTTCCCTCGAGGCTTTCCCACGAGGCTTTCCCACAGGTTTGTCCCACGTGCCTCCGTGGTGTGAGTCGATCCTCGGCTTGAAAGTCCGAGGCAGTGCAGGGAAAACAGGTTTCCCTGTAATGAACTGAGCCATCTGGGGGACTCTGGGAATGGTGGCACGACCCCTGGAGTTCCTCTCGCCTTTCCTATGGAGAACACCTCCTCTTTAGATGCAACCGGGAACGCCGGGAAATCTTTCCCGAACACGCAGGGAAAGGATCCCTCTTCTGGAGCTAGGAGGCGGAAACGGGGCTACTCTGGATGTGGGAGGAACTCTCGTGCTTCCTTTCCAGTGGAGACGGGTATGTCGGGGAACTTCTTGAGTTGCAGCAACGGTGTGAAGGACCCTTTGGAATTTCCCGATGTTAGATGTGATTAGCCTCGAGACGCCTCAGTGGAAATGGGCCTCATCTCGCCTGGAGGGGAGAAACTCCTGGATTTTCTCGAGTTGCCGCAGGTGCTCTCGACTTACGACGGGGACCTCAGGGACCCGCTCTGGTGGCCTCAGGAAAGGCCAGTCCCCATGCGAGTTGCTTGCGGGCCTCTCAGGATTCCTCTCCCGTCGGTTGCCGGGGCCTAAAATCTTGTGCGAAGTCAGTGCCGGAACCTGAGGATTCCTCTCCACTGCTGACGTGGATCTTGGGGTACTTCTGGAGTCTCCCCAGGGGAGTCAGTCCTCGTCTCGAGTCAGGGCATGCACGGGCGCTTTCCTCCCGAACAGTAGCAGCAGTGTCATGCTTCCCTTCGCATGGATCAAGGGATCTGTGGCTTACCCTCGAGGCTTTCCCACGACGCTTTCCCACAGGGCTGTCCCACGTGCCACGGTGGTGTGGACTCGATCCTCGGCTTGAAAGTCGAGGCGGTGCAGGGAAAACAGGTTTCCCTGGAATGGACTGAGACATCTGGGGCGCTGGGAATGGTGGCACGACCCTGGAGTTCCTCTCCGCTTTTCCTGTCGAGAGGGCGTCACTTGAGATGCGACGGGAACACGGGGAATTCTTTCCCCCACCACGCAGGAAACGGATCCCTACTCT
>NW_017199641.1:0-7265 GCF_001704415.2 Capra hircus
AGCAGAGACATGTGCAGGTGGTTGGGGCCTTATCCTGCGTGTCTGGGTTCCCGCCCACAGCCTCAACTCAGGGGAAGCAGCCCCTGAGGCAAGACCTGCTGGAGGAGCCCTGCGCGCCGCCTGATAGGCGAGAGCACAGCCAGCAGTGTAGCGAGCCTCCTCGGGAGAAGAGGAGGCAGCCGAGCCCAGTCAAGAGGAAAGCCCTGCTTGCACGGAGCTAAGTGGGCCTCCAGTACGGCAGAGCTCTAGCTCTGCTCAGAGCCCCGATCTGGCAGAGTTTCTGGCGCGAGGCTGCTCGGCCGGGGCTCGCCTTGCCAGACTTGCCTTGCTTTTAGGCTCCTCCCCCAGGAAGGAGCTGTCTGAGCGAGCCTGGGAGACGCCACTGGTGCCTTCCTTGCCTCAGCTCCAATCCTGCCTTGCCTTTGCACATAGGTGCCAGGCGTCGTTGGGAGGGCTTAGGGGGTGGTGGGTTGCACACTGCCAAGGGCTTCAGCAGTGAGAGCTCTGTCAGAGGGAAGGGAAGGGCAACTGCAGGGCTCCTCCAGCGGTTTCTAGGCCGCCTAGAATCAGCGCCGCACCGAGAGCACCAGGCTCCCAGGGCCCCTGGCTGGGGTTTTCAGCCCCGCACACACGGAGGCTGATCCTTGGGTGCCCAGAAAGTGTATGAAGACGTAGGTTCCCTAGCACTCTCCTCCCCAGCAGAGACATGTGCAGGTGGTTGGGGCCTGATCCTGCGTGTCTGGGTTCCTGCCCACAGCCCCAACTCAGGGGAAGCAGCCCCTGAGGCAAGACCTGCTGGAGGAGCCCTGCGCCGCCCGCCTGATAGGCGAGTGCACAGCCAGCAGTGGTAGCGAGCCTCCTCGGGGAGAAGAGGAGGCAGCCCGAGCCCAGTCAAGAGGAAAGCCCTGCTTGCACGGAGCTAAGTGCGCCTCCAGTACGGCAGAGCTCTAGCTCTGCTCAGAGCCCCGATCTGGCAGAGTTCTGGCGCGAGGCTGCTCTGGCCGGGGGCTAGCCTTGCCCAGACTTGCCTTGCTTTTAGGCTCCCTCCCCAGGAAGGAGCAGGCTGAGCAGGAGCCTGGGAGACGCCACTGGCGCCTTTCCTTGCCTCAGCTCCAATCCTGCCTTGCCTTTGCACATAGGTCCCAGCGTCCTTAGGGAGGGCTTAGGGGGCTGGTGGGTTGCACACTGCCAAGGGCTTCCAGCAGTGAGAACTCTGTCAGAGGGAAGGGAAGGGCAACTGCAGGGCTCCTCCAGCGGTTCTTGGCCGCCCAGAATCAGCGCCGCACCGGAGAGCACCAGGCTCCCAGGGCCCCTGGCTGGGTTTTCAGCCCCGCACACACGGAGGCTGATTCCTTGGGTGCCCAGAAAGTGTATGACAGACGTAGGTTCCCTAGCACTCTCCTCCCCAGCAGAGACATGTGCAGGTGGTTTGGGGCCTGATCCTGCGTGTCTGGGTTCCTGCCCACAGCCCCAACTCAGGGGAAGCAGCCCCTGAGGCAAGACCTGCTGGAGGAGCCCTGCGCCCCCGCCTGATAGGCGAGTGCACAGCCAGCAGTGGAAGCGAGCCTCCTCGGGGGAAGAGGAGGCAGCCAGCCCCGTCAAGTTGAAAGCCCTGCTTGCACGGAGCTAAGTGCGCCTCCAGTACGGCAGAGCTCTAGCTCTGCTCAGAGCCCGATCTGGCAGAGTTCCTGGCGCGAGGCTGCTCTGCCGGGGGCTAGCCTTGCCCAGACTTGCCTTGCTTTTAGGCTGCCTCTCCCAGGAAGGAGCAGGCAGCAGGAGCCTGGGAGTCGCCACTGGCGCCTTCCTTGCCTCAGCTCCAATCCTGCCTTGCCTTTGCACTTAGGTCCCAGTCCTCCTTAAGGAGAGGCTTAGGGGCTGGTGGGTTGCACACTGCCAAGGGCTCCAGCCAGTGAGAACTCTGTCAGAGGGAAGGGAAGGGCAACTGCAGGGCTCCTCCAGCGGTTGCTTGGCCGCCCAGATTCAGCGCCAGCACGGAGAGCACCAGGCTCCCAGGGCCCCTGGCTGGGTTTTCAGCCCCGCACACACGGAGGCTGATTCCTTGGGTGCCCAGAAAGTGTATGACAGACGTAGGTTCCCTAGCACTCTCCTCCCCAGCAGAGACATGTGCAGGTGTTTGGGGCCTGATCCTGCGTGTCTGGGTTCCTGCCCACAGCCCCAACTCAGGGGAAGCAGCCCCTGAGGCAAGACCTGCTGGAGGAGCCCTGCGCCCCCGCCTGATAGGCGAGTGCACAGCCAGCAGGGAAGCGAGCCTCCTCGGGGGAAGAGGAGGCAGCAAGTCCCCGTCAAGCTGAAATCCCTGCTTACACGAAGCTAAGTGCGACTCCAGTACGGCAGATCTCTAGCTCTGTTCAGAGGCCCGATCTGGCAGAGTTCCTGGCACCAAGATGCTCTGCCATAGGCGAGCCTTGCGCAGACTTGCCTTGCTTTAAGGCTCCCTCCCCAGGAAGGAGCAGGCTGTGTGAGGCTCGGAAACGCCACTGGCGCCTTCCTGGCTTCAGCTCTACCCCTGCCTTGCCTTTGCACTTAGGTCCCAAGCGTCCTTGAGGAGGGCTTAGGGGCTGGTGGGTTGCACACTGCCAAGGGCTCCAGCAGTGAAAGCTCTGTCAGAGGGAAGCGAAGGGCAACAGCAGGGCTCCTTCAGCGGTTCCTTGGCCGCCCAGACAAAGCTCCGCACGGAGAGCACCAGGTTCCAAGGGCCCCTGGCTGGGTTTTGCATCCCCACACTCCCAGAGGCTGACTCCGTGGGTGCCTAGAAAGTGTGTGAGAGACGTAGGTTCCCTAGCACTCTCCTCCCCAGCAGAGACATGTGCAGGTGGTTGGGGCCTTATCCTGCGTGTCTGGGTTCCCGCCCACAGCCTCAACTCAGGGGAAGCAGCCCCTGAGGCAAGACCTGCTGGAGGAGCCCTGCGCGCCCGCCTGATAGGCGAGAGCACAGCCAGCAGTGTAGCGAGCCTCCTCGGGAGAAGAGGAGGCAGCCGAGCCCAGTCAAGAGGAAAGCCCTGCTTGCACGGAGCTAAGTGGGCCTCCAGTACGGCAGAGCTCTAGCTCTGCTCAGAGCCCCGATCTGGCAGAGTTTCTGGCGCGAGGCTGCTCGGCCGGGGGCTCGCCTTGCCCAGACTTGCCTTGCTTTTAGGCTCCCTCCCCAGGAAGGAGCTGTCTGAGCGAGCCTGGGAGACGCCACTGGTGCCTTCCTTGCCTCAGCTCCAATCCTGCCTTGCCTTTGCACATAGGTGCCAGGCGTCGTTGGGGAGGGCTTAGGGGGTGGTGGGTTGCACACTGCCAAGGGCTTCAGCAGTGAGAGCTCTGTCAGAGGGAAGGGAAGGGCAACTGCAGGGCTCCTCCAGCGGTTTCTAGGCCGCCTAGAATCAGCGCCGCACCGAGAGCACCAGGCTCCCAGGGCCCCTGGCTGGGGTTTTCAGCCCCGCACACACGGAGGCTGATTCCTTGGGTGCCCAGAAAGTGTATGACAGACGTAGGTTCCCTAGCACTCTCCTCCCCAGCAGAGACATGTGCAGGTGTTTGGGGCCTGATCCTGCGTGTCTGGGTTCCTGCCCACAGCCCCAACTCAGGGGAAGCAGCCCCTGAGGCAAGACCTGCTGGAGGAGCCCTGCGCCCCGCCTGATAGGCGAGTGCACAGCCAGCAGGGAAGCGAGCCTCCTCGGGGAAGAGGAGGCAGCCCAGCCCGTCAAGTTGAAAGCCTGCTTGCACGGAGCTAAGTGCGCCTCCAGTCGGCAAGGCTAGCCCCCGGCCAGAGCAGCCTCGCGCCAGGAACTCTGCCAGATCGGGGCTCTGAGCAGAGCTAGAGCTCTGCCGTACTGGAGGCGCACTTAGCTCCGTGCAAGCAGGGCTTTCAACTTGACGGGGCTGGGCTGCCTCCTCTTCCCCGAGGAGGCTCGCTTCCCTGCTGGCTGTGCACTCGCCTATCAGGCGGGGCGCAGGGCTCCTCCAGCAGGTCTTGCCTCAGGGGCTGCTTCCCCTGAGTTGGGGCTGTGGGCAGGAACCCAGACACGCAGGATCAGGCCCCAAACACCTGCACATGTCTCTGCTGGGGAGGAGAGTGCTAGGGAACCTACGTCTGTCATACACTTTCTGGGCACCCAAGGAATCAGCCTCCGTGTGTGCGGGGCTGAAAACCCCAGCCAGGGGCCCTGGGAGCCTGGTGCTCTCGGTGCGGCGCTGATTCTAGGCGGCCTAGAAACCGCTGGAGGAGCCCTGCAGTTGCCCTTCCCTTCCCTCTGACAGAGCTCTCACTGCTGAAGCCCTTGGCAGTGTGCAACCCACCACCCCCTAAGCCCTCCCCAACGACGCCTGGCACCTATGTGCAAAGGCAAGGCAGGATTGGAGCTGAGGCAAGGAAGGCACCAGTGGCGTCTCCCAGGCTCGCTCAGACAGCTCCTTCCTGGGGAGGGAGCCTAAAAGCAAGGCAAGTCTGGGCAAGGCGAGCCCCCGGCCGAGCAGCCTCGCGCCAGGAAACTCTGCCAGATCGGGGCTCTGAGCAGAGCTAGAGCTCTGCCGTACTGGAGGCCCACTTAGCTCCGTGCAAGCAGGGCTTTCCTCTTGACTGGGCTCGGCTGCCTCCTCTTCTCCCGAGGAGGCTCGCTACACTGCTGGCTGTGCTCTCGCCTATCAGGCGGGCGCGCAGGGCTCCTCCAGCAGGTCTTGCCTCAGGGGCTGCTTCCCCTGAGTTGAGGCTGTGGGCGGGAACCCAGACACGCAGGATAAGGCCCCAACCACCTGCACATGTCTCTGCTGGGGAGGAGAGTGCTAGGGAACCTACGTCTCTCACACACTTTCTAGGCACCCACGGAGTCAGCCTCTGGGAGTGTGGGGATGCAAAACCCAGCCAGGGGCCCTTGGAACCTGGTGCTCTCCGTGCGGAGCTTTGTCTGGGCGGCCAAGGAACCGCTGAAGGAGCCCTGCTGTTGCCCTTCGCTTCCCTCTGACAGAGCTTTCACTGCTGGAGCCCTTGGCAGTGTGCAACCCACCAGCCCCTAAGCCCTCCTCAAGGACGCTTGGGACCTAAGTGCAAAGGCAAGGCAGGGGTAGAGCTGAAGCCAGGAAGGCGCCAGTGGCGTTTCCGAGCCTCACACAGCCTGCTCCTTCCTGGGGAGGGAGCCTTAAAGCAAGGCAAGTCTGCGCAAGGCTCGCCTATGGCAGAGCATCTTGGTGCCAGGAACTCTGCCAGATCGGGCCTCTGAACAGAGCTAGAGATCTGCCGTACTGGAGTCGCACTTAGCTTCGTGTAAGCAGGGATTTCAGCTTGACGGGGACTTGCTGCCTCCTCTTCCCCCGAGGAGGCTCGCTTCCCTGCTGGCTGTGCACTCGCCTATCAGGCGGGGGCGCAGGGCTCCTCCAGCAGGTCTTGCCTCAGGGGCTGCTTCCCCTGAGTTGGGGCTGTGGGCAGGAACCCAGACACGCAGGATCAGGCCCCAAACACCTGCACATGTCTCTGCTGGGGAGGAGAGTGCTAGGGAACCTACGTCTGTCATACACTTTCTGGGCACCCAAGGAATCAGCCTCCGTGTGTGCGGGGCTGAAAACCCCAGCCAGGGGCCCTGGGAGCCTGGTGCTCTCCGTGTGGCGCTGAATCTGGGCGGCCAAGCAACCGCTGGAGGAGCCCTGCAGTTGCCCTTCCCTTCCCTCTGACAGAATTCTCACTGCTGGAGCCCTTGGCAGTGTGCAACCCACCAGCCCCTAAGCTCTCCTTAAGGAGGACTGGGACCTAAGTGCAAAGGCAAGGCAGGATTGGAGCTGAGGCAAGAAAGGCGCCAGTGGCGACTCCCAGGCTCCTGCTGCCTGCTCCTTCCTGGAGAGGCAGCCTAAAAGCAAGGCAAGTCTGGGCAAGGCTAGCCCCCGGCAGAGCAGCCTCGCGCCAGGAACTCTGCCAGATCGGGGCTCTGAGCAGAGCTAGAGCTCTGCCGTACTGGAGGCGCACTTAGCTCCGTGCAAGCAGGGCTTTCCATCTTGACTGGGCTCGGCTGCCTCCTCTTCTCCCCGAGGAGGCTCGCTTCACCTGCTGGCTGTGCTACTCGCCTATCAGGCGGGCGCGCAGGGCTCCTCCAGCAGGTCTTGCCTCAGGGGCTGCTTCCCCTGAGTTGGGGCTGTGGGCAGGAACCCAGACACGCAGGATCAGGCCCCAACACCTGCACATGTCTCTGCTGGGGAGGAGAGTGCTAGGGAACCTACGTCTGTCATACACTTTCTGGGCACCCAAGGAATCAGCCTCCGTGTGTGCGGGGCTGAAAACCCCAGCCAGGGGCCCTGGGAGCCTGGTGCTCTCCGGTGCGGCGCTGATTCTAGGGCGGCCTAGAAACCGCTGGAGGAGCCCTGCAGTTGCCCTTCCCTTCCCTCTGACAGAGTTCTCACTGCTGAAGCCCTTGGCAGTGTGCAACCCACCACCCCCTAAGCCCTCCCCAACGACGCCTGGCACCTATGTGCAAAGGCAAGGCAGGATTGGAGCTGAGGCAAGGAAAGGCACCAGTGGCGTCTCCCAGGCTCGCTCAGACAGCTCCTTCCTGGGAGAGGCAGCCTAAAAGCAAGGCAAGTCTGGGCAAGGCGAGCCCCCGGCCAGAGCAGCCTCGCGCCAGGAACTCTGCCAGATCGGGGCTCTGAGCAGAGCTAGAGCTCTGCCGTACTGGAGGCGCACTTAGCTCCGTGCAAGCAGGGCTTTCCTCTTGACTGGGCTCGGCTGCCTCCTCTTCTCCCGAGGAGGCTCGCTACACTGCTGGCTGTGCTCTCGCCTATCAGGCGGGCGCGCAGGGCTCCTCCAGCAGGTCTTGCCTCAGGGCTGCTTCCCCTGAGTTGAGGCTGTGGGCGGGACCCAGACACGCAGGATAAGGCCCCAACCACCTGCACATGTCTCTGCTGGGGAGGAGAGTGCTAGGGAACCTACGTCTCTCACACACTTTCTAGGCACCCACGGAGTCAGCCTCTGGAGTGTGGGTATGCAAAACCCACCCAGGGGCCTTGACCGCTGGTGCTCTCGTGCGGTAGCTTGTCTGGGCGGCCAAGGAACCGCTGAAGGAGCCCTGCTGTTGGCCCTTCGCTTCCTCTGACAGAGCTTTCACTGCTGAGCCCTTGCAGTGTGCAACCACCACCCCTAAGCCCTCCTCAAGGACCTTGGACCTAAGTGCAAAGGCAAGGCAGGGGTAGAGCTGGAAGGCCAGGAAGGCGCCAGTGGCGTTTCCGAGCCCACACAGCCTGCTTCGCTTCCTGGGAGAGGAGGCCTTAAAAGCAAGGCAAGT
>NW_017199642.1:0-19531 GCF_001704415.2 Capra hircus
TATTTTTTGCATTTTTTCCTTTCAGAATTGTAAAATGTGTACATAATTTTCAAATTTCTACCAAGATTTTTTAATGACTGGCAGTCACATCCTCTTATTATTAACTAATGGAGATAGTGATGGTGACATCTTAACCCAAAGAGGTGTGTAAAGGTACTTAAAGGGCCTGTTAAGTCACCCCTCATCTATAAAAGGACTGCTGTCTTTAAACAGAGCAACATCAATCATTCGTTTCCAGATTGTGGGGAGGGAGTGAGGATAATACTTTAAGTGATGAAGTTGGCATTTCCCATCTGTTGTGCTTCAAACATAGGCCTCTCCTCTCTACCAATCACAAATATAAAAACTCTGCTGATGGTTTGACCATCTGGATTTCCCCATCATACCCTGTCTTCACACTGGCGATTCAGTGCAGGTCTTTTGATTGATGTTTTTCAAAATTGCCTCATAAAATCAAAGGACAGACAAACAATATTTTTTCTAGAATTTGTAAACCAAGATTCATAACTTTTGTTATTGCTCTTAGAATTGTTAGTAATCTTAGCCTCAGGTGATTTCAAAAATGCTTTATTTTGGTTAAACAGACCATCACATTCTCACTAGCTACTCATGTTTACCATTGTCAGAATTTTAAGATTAAAGCAGTGGGTGATAATAGTCTCAGGTTCAATATTAAGCACAGTGAGTTTCATATTCAGCTTTAATTAAAATATTTACATGCTCATGGTTTGCCTTCTCTTAGGGCTCTGCTAACTGAATAGCGTTTAAAATGCCACTTTGAATCTGTCTAAGGGTGTAACATTATTCTGAATTATTACTAACTTAACCATTGGCACAGACCTATCTGCCTTTAACTGGCTTGGTTCCAAGCCCAGTTTGGGATCCAAGGGCTGCCTTAGAACAATGCTATAGGCCCGAGTTTCCTTCTTCCTTAGTCACTACTCAAACAGCAATTTGCTTACTTTTGCTATTTCCTAATTTTTCAGAGGAATGACAGACAAGGTATTAAGCTTTGGTTTTTCTCCAGATCTTATCAGTTTCCTCAAACACAGTTATTCTCCCCTGTTACCCTTGGTGCTCTGCTGGGGATTGCAGTGTCTCTCCACTGCCCCCCCCAACCTCCCAATCCCCACCCCCACCCCGGCCGGCTGCTGCCTCTCCCCTGCAGCTGTAGTTGTTTTTAGGGAGCTGGGAACTGATTCCACTAGGTGTTACACACACGGAGACCTTTTAGCAGGAATAGCATAAACAGGAGGCTCATTGCTTCCTGACATTGGAAAGGACCTGGTGACTGAAATGTCATATATTTTACTTCCTTTTTTAGTTCAGGTGAGGGACCAGATGCAGTCTTGGGGCAGAATGAAGCTGACCCTGGTTAGGGTTGTTTTTGCCTGCTAACTCTACCCCAGTGAGATTGTGAATAATTATTAATAACTTTGGAAGACTCAGGGCACAAAGAGATGATTAAATGTAAGATCTGGACCATCCACTCTGAACCATGTAGCATTACTAATAAAGATGATAAAAGAAGCTTTCATCAGGTTAAGAATGTGGTTTGAGGAACACGTTGCTGCCTCCTTGGTAGGTTTACTTCCTTCTTTCTTTGTGAAGCTTTACAGCAAGTAGCCCAGAGTGAAACTAGAACTTGGTGTGGGGAAGGAGGATGGGGTGGAGGAACGGTCATGTTATTAAGTTATTGCAAATGTAGTGACTGGTGATTTTACACGTACGCATTCCACATTACAGGAAGCTCACACATCTAAGAGACCATGCCCTGTTGGTCCCTCACCACCAATTTTCCATTCCCTGCCTCTAAATCTCAGCTTCCCAAATGCTTGCTTATTTAAACACGCCAATTACTTTTCTATAGTGAAGGAGAAATAGGTCTCCTGAATTTCAAGAATAAGAAAGCAATCTACAAGAATCAACCAAATCTAAAGGACAAAAGAGATTTTTTTTCCCAGTCATTTGCAGATTATAGTATGTTCCTCCTTCACTCCGCAATACTTCCTTTGAGACGGCTTTTTTAAAACAATGAAAATCTTTGCCAGTAGGGTCATGGAAAATTTTACCCCACTCCATTTGTTCACAGCTGCCCATCCCTTCTCATGTCTTTTTCCTTCTTTATAGATAAAAACTTCTTTTTGAACTTCTTTGATTTGTTTTTCTATTATACAAAGCAGTTTATAATAAAAGTTTAGAATAATTTGAACAACGTTAAGGCACATAAATGAAAACACATGCTCCCTCCCCAGTCCCATTTCTTCCAGTAGCATTCAGTTTGTACCTGTTCATGGAGCCAGAGTCAGGGTTTCTATGAACCCTTGATAAGGGCTGTAAAGAAACACAGAGAAAGAAGAAACTGAATGTCAACAAACCTGTTTCCCAAAGATGCACAAAGTAAAGGGGAAGGGAGGAAAGAGAGCATGAACTAGACCAAAGAGAGATGAGAAGGAAGAGGCAGCCCCTTCCTCCCCTCTTGGGAGACAGCTCCCTGAGGGCAGTGTTTCTGTCTTGACCATCTTTATAAACTTATCAGACTAGGAAAATGCCTAGCAGGTAGTGGTGCTCAATGAATGAACAAGCACAAAGAGCAGGAACTAACTGGCTAAGGTTAAGCAGAGTCTGCTGAAGTAATTTAGGTCTTTTCAGTTTATCAAAGGCTTTCTTGCTCGAATTTTACATCACTACCTTGGGTTTGTCATCTGTAAGCCACCAGCGTGTGCTACTTTGAGGTTTAGTACTATGGGTAGTTGCTGCTAAATTGAGCTAATAGTAAAGGGAAAAACCCATATAGAACAAATCTGTACACAGAAGAGGAAGTTTTTGAACCATTTTTTAAAAACTCTAAATATAAAGATTGTATTTTAAAGTGCTTTTTAAAAATCCAAGTTTTATTAATAGAACAACTGTTTACTTAAAGTTCTGATTGCTTGAGAAATTCCTTATAAAATCCGAATAAAGTTCAAATATTTAACACAATATCAATCATGGGAGAAGTTACACTGTGCAAAACTCTTCTCTAAATAGTAATGCATTTACCAAACCATTTTTATCATTAACTCTTTCAGGGATTTGTATGCCAGAGGTCACTGAGACTCAAAGACGCTTCTGGTCCACTGCCTCTTTTTGGAAAAAAGAGACGACAGAGAATTCTCCATGCTCATGTCCATCTCCCCTACAACCTTGGCCACAACTGGTTGAGTCAGGAACCAACACCTGATCCAAAGACAGCCCCTGTGAGGTGGGCTGAAGTGGCACCGGATTGTGACTGTCTGAACCATTCAAAGCCTCTCTCTTGGGAAGTTTGAACTTGAGATGGGGGAGAGAAAGACTCAGAAAGAAAAGAGAAAAAAGAGACTAACCAGCAAAGAAGGTAGCCCATTGTCAGAAAGAAAGCCAGAGATGTGGAAAGAGAAGGCAATAAGCAGAAACTATGAAGCAGTAGATCATTTTAGTAAATCGAAGCTATAAAAGAAGGTGGAGAAGGTCATTAGTTAGTGGATTAACAAGAAGCAGCATGTAGAGAAAGGCAGAGCATGCAGGAGATACTTCAGAAATAAAAGGCTGCTGGAGAAACTGCTGTTTTGTTGTGAGTGATGTTTATTGGCTTGGCCAAAAGGTTCATTTGGGTTTTTCCCTAAGATGTTACAGAAAAACCTGAATGAACTTTTTTGCCAACCCAGTAGTTCTCTTCAGGAGGCCTGGCATGTGTTCTGGAAACCATTTCCTTTGCTTCTTCAACCCTCCCAAGTATCCCTGCAGTGGAAACCCTGAGGTAAATGAGAAGGCCTCTGTGTTGTGCAACTTGAAAAATTCCCACTTGTGAAAAGAGCAGATTGTTTAGAGATAATTATGAACATTCTTCTGCTGCAGTTTGAGAGAGATATATAAATGCCCTGGGGAAAACTTTTGCTGTTGTTGTTGTTCAGTTGCTAAGTTGTGTCCTACTCTTTGCAACCTATGGATTGTAGCACTCCAGGCTCCTCTGTCCTCCGGTATCTCCTGAAGTTTGCTCAAACTCATGTCCATTGAGTCAGTGATGCCATCCAACCATCTCATTCTTGGTCACCCTCTTCTCCTCCTGCCCTCAATCTTTCCCACCATCAGGGACTTTTCCAATGAGTTGGCTCTTTGCATCAGGTAGTCAAAGTATTGGAGCTTCAGCTTTAGTATCAGTCCTTCCAATGAATATTCAGGGTTAATTTCCTTTAGGATTGACAGGTTTGATCTCCTTGTTGTCCAAGGGACTTTTAAGAGACTTCTCCAGCACCGCATTTTGAAAGCATCAATTTTTGGGCACTCAGTCTTTGTTATGGTCCAACTCTCACATCCATACATGACTACTGGAAAAACCATAGCTTTGACTATACAGACCTTTGTTGGCAAAGTGATGTCTCTGCTTTTTAAAATGCTATCTAGGTTTGTCATGGCTTTCCTTCCAAGGAGCAAGCATCTTTTATTTCGTGGCTACAGTCACTGTCTGCAGTGATTTTGGAGCCCAAGAAATAATGTCTGTCATAAAGTCCACTCAATAAAGTCCACTCTTTCCCTTCTGTTTGCCTCATAGTGATGGGGCTGGATGCAATGATCATAGCTTTTTGAATGCTGAGTTTTTAAGCCAACTTTTTCACTCTTGTCTTTCACTTTCATCAAGAGGCTCTTTAGTTCCTCTTCACTTCCTGCTATTAGAGTGGTACCGTCCGCATATCTGAGGTTGTTGATATTTCTCCCGGAAATTTTGATTCCAGCTTGTGATCTATCCAGCGTGGCATTTCACATGATATACTCTGCATAGAAGTTAAATAAGCAAGGTGACAATATACAGCCTTGACATACTCCTTTCCCAGTTTTGAACCAGTCAGTTCTTCCATGTCAGGCTCTAACTGTTGCTTCTTGACCCACATACAGACTTAACAGGAGCCAGGTAAGGTGGTCTGGTACTCCCATCTCCATAAGAATTTTCCACAGTTTGTTGTGATTCACACAGTCAAAGGCTTTAGTGTAGTCAATGAAGCAGAAGTAGATGTTTTTCTGGAACTCTCTTGCTTCCTCTATGATCCAGTGAATGTTGGAAATTTGATCTCTGGTTCCTCTGCCCTTTCTAAACCCAACTTGTACATCTGGAATGTTTCAGTTCACAGACTGCTGAAACGTTTACTAGTTTGAAAGATTTTGAACATAATCTTGTTAACATGTGAGATGAGTACAATTGTACAGTAGTTTGAATGTTCTTTGGCATTGCTCTTTTTGGGATTGGAATGAAAATTGGCCTTTTCTAATCCTGTGGTAACTGCTGTGTTTTCCAAATTTGCTGACATATTGAGTGCAGCACTTTAACAGCATCTATTTGAGATAGCTCAACTGGAATTGTACCATCTCCACTATCTTTGTTTGTAGTAATGCTTCCTAAGTGCCACTTGACTTCACACTCCAGGATGTCTGGCTCCAAGTGAGTGACTACGCCATCATGGTTATCTGGGTCATTAAGACCTTTTTTGAATGGCTCTTCTGTGTATTCTTGCCACCTTTTTACATGGTGGAAAATGCTTTGCTAGGTCACCACAAGATCTTGTTTTCCATACTGTAGCTATAGACATTTGATATCATCTGTGCAGCCAGTGTTGACTTGCACCAATAAGGATTGAGCAGGTTTATATTGTGAACCAAAAACAGAGATACACTGTGAGGTAGAACTTCCAGAGATTGCACTTGATTTTTCTGTTTTTTTTTTTTTTTTTTTTTGACACTATTAAATATCTTCTTACGAAATCTCTCTTTAGGGTCTTCACCTTTTTTTTTTTTTTTTTTTTTTTGAGCATTATATCTCTTTTTACTCTTTTGGGTCCATAAATGTGTATGCCTCTGGTGGTTTGCCTTTCATCTCTTTTCATCTTCTCTTCTTGCCCTCCATGGAAATACATTCCACCACCGAGCTCTCCTTTGCCCAGGTGTCACCCATCAATGAAGCCCTCACCACTCTACCCCCTGCCCATATTTCCACATCTCTGCAGCATCTGAAAAGTTCACCAGCATCTGGAGTCACTGAGTTCAAAATGGAAATTGTTTTCTTTCTCCTTCAGAGTTCTTCTTTCCACAATGGCAACCCACTCCATAGTCTTTTCTGGAAAATCCCATGGACAGAGAAGCCTGGTAGGCTACAGTCCATGGGGTCGCAAAGAGTCAGACATGACTGAGCCTCTTCACTTTCACTTCCCCCTTGTCTAAAGCGGAACCTCAGTGAGCCAGGCCCAGAGCTCAGAATCCCTTTTATTTTTTTCTCTGGTGCCTAACAGCTATCCTTGCAAAGTCTTAGCAGTTCTGCCCGTGTGACACAACCTCATCCATTGCTTCTGTATTTATTATCTAATGCCACTGAGCGAGCTATGCCAAAGTTTAGCTTAAAACAGCACATTTATTATTTTGCAGAGTTTCTGAGGGTTAGGTGGCTTAGCTAAACGGTCTCTCCTGAGGTTTTGGCAGCTGTTGGCCAGGGCTACCATCACTGCAAAGCTTAATGAGGGCTACAGAGTCCATGTCCAAGAGCACTCATGTGGTGGTCAGCAGGTCTCCATTCCTTGCTGGCTGTTGACTGAAGGCTTCTGTTCCTCACCGTGTAGGTCTTTCCATAGGTGTGCTTAAAACAACAACTTGCTTCTCCCCACAGGCAGGGAGAGGGATGGGGAAGGGTGATGGTAGCGGTGGGGGAGAAGGGAGACTCAGAAGCTGGAGTTTCTCTATAACCCAATCTGGTAAGTCATACAGTGTTAGTTTTGCCCTATTCTATATGTTATTAATAGAAGCAAATTGCTAAGTACAACCCGCACTCAACAGGAAGTGACTTGAGGGAAAAATGCCAAAGGATTTGTGGCTGTATTTCTAAAGCCACCTCCCCCCCCCCGCCAATACATCTCTTCTTCCGTGGTCCTAGGTCAGGTTTCCATCACTTCTCACCAGTGTTTATTCTTGAGAGGAAGACCAAGATCCTTAATAAGTCTACCTGGCCCATGTCTTCATTTCTGTGCCGCCACTTAACTGCATTGTATTTATCTGTCAGTTACTGTTTCTCTCTTTCTGAGTCTTGTTCTCACTCTCTGTCCCAAGTTCAAACTCTGCCGGAGAGGACCTCTGATTGACTCAGGCACTTAATGTCTGGCCTCACTCCAGGGGCCTCAGAGGGGCCCAGAGAGCCTAGTGGAGGCTTTCTTTTGGTTAAATGTTGGTTTCTAACTCAACCAATTATAGCCAAGGTGGAAAATGACTTGACCCTGCCTAATGCTCCCGTATCTCAAGCCCCATTCTCCGTGCTCTTCGATGCTCTGCCTCCGTTGGCCTTTTTCAGAGAGTCTGAAGGGCCCACCCCCTCCTCACAGAGCCTGTGCTTGTCCCGCTCCTCTGCCTGGCAAGCTCTTCTCTCCAGCACTCCCATTTGGCTGCCTCCTGTGCATCTTTACATCTTGGCTGGATGTTCCTGCTTCAGGACAGTGTTCTCGCCCCTCCACCTACCTTAGATCCTTATGAGCTGAAAACCCTGTACTTTTCCTTTTTAACTCTTATTTGTATGGCTATCTGTGTAACATCTTGGTCCTCTGCTGGGCTGTAGCCTCCATGAGCGCAGGAACCATTTTGCTCACACTGTCTGATACTTGCTTCGAAAACAGGCATTCTTTATTTTATCAAGTCCCCAGCCTTCAGGCTCCTCTGTAGTATACACAGTGGCACAATCCTTTCCCAATATCATGCTTTTCCCTTGCTCACTTTCAGTGGTCTTCAGGTGCCTGTGGGACAGTCATACTCTTTAGACTGTCTTTCAAGGCCCTTTGTAATCGAGACCCATCTCTCCTTTCTATTTTGTTTCTCAGAACTCCTTTTAACAGACTCCGAGGTTCAGGAAAGATCCCCTGGAGAAGGAAATGGCAACCCACTCCAGTATTCTTGCCTGGAAGATCCCATGGACCGAGGAGCCTGGTAGGCTACAGTCCATGGGGTCACAAAGAGTCAGACACGATTGAGCAACTTCACAAGGTTCTAAGCATTTACTAAGAACTACTTGCTATTCCTAAAATTCACTTTATGCTTTATTCTCTGCATCTTTGCTTCTATTGTTCCCTATATACTGGCGTGTATTCTCTTTGCTGTGATTGCATCACAGTCTCTTAGAAAACCTTTTAGTTGGTATCTTGTGGGTTGCTTATTTTTAAAACCAAATATTTACATATACTTTGTAGGTGCTAGACACTAGTCTAAGAACTTTTAAATTCATTTCATGATTATGAAATGACACGTCTTTAAGGCAAATCCACTTACCATTCGCAGATAGGGAGAAGCTCAAGTAATTGATGCAAAGAAATACCTAGTACCTGTCAAAGCTGGAGTTTGAACCCAGTTATCTGTTTCCAGAAGGCAACTCTGGAGCCTTTGTATTTTCTGCTGCTGCTGCTAAGTCGTTTCAGTCGTGTCCAACTCTGTGCAACCCCATAGACAGCAGCCCACCAGGCTCCCCCGTCCCTGGGATTCTTCAGGCAAGAACACTGGAGTGGGTTGCCATTTCCTTCTCCAATGCATAAAAGTGAAAAGTGAAAGTGAAGTTGCTCAGCTGTTTCTAACTCTTAGTGACCCCATAGACTGCAGCCCACCAGGCTCCTCCATCCATGGGATTTTCCAGGCAAGAGTACCGGAGTGGGGTGCCATTGCCTTCTCCGGTACTTTCTGCTACTCGAGTGTTACTCTTTGAGGGCAGCTGAGGTGTCTTATTTATCTTTGTATCTCCTACAGGGCCTGGTATGCAGTGGGTTCTGACTAATGCTTAAAATATTAATGAAGAGAGCCAGAGGTTCAGGCAGAAAGTGATAAGGGAAAGTGTCTCCTTTGAGAACTATCCACAGATAACAATCTCATGTTCTCACATCTTTGCTCACAATTCCTCAGTCATTCCTCCCTGGCCCAAAGGCTTGCATCTGAATTCCTTAACCCAGTGTCCTGCCTCATGGATCAGAAACATTTGGGAAATGAATAATTTGGGTGCACTGTTCTCTCTCACTGTTCCTACAATCTGGCTTTTCCCATCTGTGCATCTATTTGTCCTTCATCCATTCCTCTGTAGGGTTTTTAGATTTTGAAAATGGGAGTAGGGGGTAGGAGGGTGGGGAGGGAAAGGGAGGAGAGAGGAAGGAAAGAAAAAATAAGAAAAAAAGGGAAGGAAGAAAAAAAAATATGGATGCCCAGTAAATTTGAATATCAGATCAATAATAATTTTTTAGTATAAGTATGCCCCATGCAATACTTAGGACATTGTTGTTTTTCAGTGGCTGGCTAAGTTGTGTGGGACTTTTTGTGACCCCGTGAATAGCAGCATGCCAGGTTTCCATGTCTTTCACTATCTCCAGGAGTTTGCTCAAACTTATGTCCATTGAGTCAGTGATGCTATCTAACCATCTTGTCCTCTCTGCCCCCTTCTCCTTTTGTCTTCATTCTTTCCCAGCATTTTCCCTAGTAGCTCAGTTGGTAAAGAATCTGCCTGCAATGTAGGAGACACAGGTTCAATCGCCAGGTTGGGAAGATCCCCTGGAGAAGGAAATGGCAACCCACTCCAGTACTCTTGCCCAGGGAGTTCCATCGCAAAGAGTTGGACATAACTGCACAACTAACTTTCACTTTTCCCAGTATCAGTCTTTTCCAGTGAGTCGGCTCTTCACATCAGGTGGCCAAAGTATTGGGGCTTCAACTAAAAAAACAGTGTTATTTATCTGAACTGTATTTTATCTGGCAGCCCTGTTCCTGTGGCCTGAAGGTCCTGGGGCTCTAAGGCTCCCCTGTCTGCGTTTGCAGGTTGGTGACCTCATCTTTAAAGTCTGTGGGCACTTCATGCTTTGCTATTGTTCTGCCCCATCCAAGCCTTTTCCACTGTGAGCGAACTGTTTGCCAGTCTTGGAATAAAGAATCAGTTGACATTAAGATCACAAAAGAGTACAAATCAAATATCCTCTCCCCTAGCTTTAGTTCTCTAAAGGCATGGGAATGTCCCAGTAAAATCAATGCAACTACTAATATAGAGAACAAATACTAGTTTTCAACAGTTGAAACCAATCAACTGTTTCTTCATGTATGGTTGATTTGCAGTGTTGTATTAATTTCTGCTGTACAGCAAAGTGATTCAAGTATACACACACACACACACACACACACATATTCTTTTTCATATTCTTTTCTATTGTGGTTTATCACAAAATATTGAATATAGTTCCCTGTGTTATACAGTAGGACCTTATTTGCTTATGCATTCTGCATATAATAGTTTGCATCTGTGAACCCTGAACTTTCAGTCCTTCCCGGCTCCACCCCTACACCCCCTTGGCAACCGTAAGTCTGTTCTCTATGTCTGTGTGTCTGTTTCTGATTCATAGATGGGCTCATTTGTGTCGTATTTTAGATTCCACATGTAAGTAATATCATATGGTATTTGTCTTTCTCTGACTTACTTTGCTTAGTATAATAATCTCTAGATCCATCCATGTTGCTGCAAATGGCATTATTTCATTCTTTTTAATTACTGAATAATATTCCTATGTATATTATACCATATCTTCTTTATCCATTCATCTGTCGATGGACATTTAGGTTGCTTCCATGTCTTGGCTATTGTGAATAGTGCTGCTATGAATATAAGGGTCGATGTATCTTTTTGAATTATCATTTTGTCTGGGTATATCCAGGAGCAGGATTTCTGGATATCGCATATCGTTTTCTGAGGAACCTCCATAATGTTTTCCATGATGGCTGCACCAATTTATATTCCCACCAATAGTGGAGGGAGGTTCCCTTTTCTCCACACCCTCTAGCATTTGTTACTTGTAGGCTTTTTAATGATAGTCATTCTGACTGGTGTGAGATGATATCTCATTCTAGGTTTGATTTGCATTTCTCTAATATAGCAATTAGTGCAAATCACCTTTTGAATGCTTTGTGCTGGACAGAGACTCTAGGTAATGAATCCTTTACCCAGCACAGGCAGGTTGTTCAAGGAAGGGGGGGTCATCACAGTTACAATGCAGGTGATCAATTTTGTGGTTGAATAAATATGTACTTATTCTCACTTTCAAGAGCTTTATTAGTGTGAATTGAATTTTCACAGACTGATAAACAAACATAAAAAAGAAATTTAAAAGGAAAATGCTTGTTCTTTATTCATGCCCTTTGCCTTTGGTAAGATGGTTAGTTTGAGGCTGGCTTTTCCCCAGGATAGTACTATTGAGCCAGCTTGATGACTAATGGTATTTTTTTCTTTTTCATATTTTTAACTTCTTATGATGAACATTTTCAAAACAAGAATAGTGTCAGCTCCCATATACACATCACCTAGCAGAATAACTACTAATATTTTTCCATATATACTGCCTGAAAATTTTGCTAAATTAATTTAAATCATAGGCATCATGATATTTACTCTTTTTTTTTTTTAAAATTTTTTTTTTTTTTTAAATTTTAAAATCTTTAATTCTTACATGCGTTCCCAAACATGAACCCCCTCCCACCTCCCTCCCCACAACATCTCTCTGGGTCATCCCCATGCACCTGCCCCAAGCAAGCTGCACCCTACGTCAGACATGGACTGGCGATTCAATTCTTACATGACAGTATACAAGTTAGAATTCCCATTCTCCCAAATCATCCCACCCTCTCCCTCTCCCTCTGAGTCCAAAAGTCCGTTATACACATCTGTGTCTTTTTTCCTGTCTTGCATACAGGGTCGTCATTGCCATCTTCCTAAATTCCATATATATGTGTTAGTATACTGTATTGGTGTTTTTCTTTCTGGCTTACTTCACTCTGTATAATTGGCTCCAGTTTCATCCATCTCATCAGAACTGATTCAAATGAATTCTTTTTAACGGCTGAGTAATACTCCATTGTGTATATGTACCACAGCTTTCTTATCCATTCATCTGCTGATGGACATCTAGGTTGTTTCCATGTCCTGGCTATTATAAACAGTGCTGCGATGAACATTGGGGTACATGTGTCTCTTTCAATTCTGGTTTCCTCCGTGTGTATGCCCAGAAGTGGGATTGCTGGGTCATAAGGTAGTTCTATTTGCAATTTTTTAAGGAATCTCCACACTGTTCTCCATAGTGGCTGTACTAGTTTGCATTCCCACCAACAGTGTAGGAGGGTTCCCTTTTCTCCACACCCTCTCCAGCATTTATTGCTTACAGATTTTTGGATCGCAGCCATTCTGACTGGTGTGAAGTGGTACCTCATTGTGGTTTTGATTTGCATTTCTCTAATAATGAGTGATGTTGAGCATCTTTTCATGTGTTTGTTAGCCATCCGTATGTCTTCTTTGGAGAAATGTCTATTTAGTTCTTTGGCCCATTTTTTGATTGGGTCGTTTATTTTTCTGGAATTGAGCTGCAGAAGTTGCTTGTATATTTTTGAGATTAGTTGTTTGTCAGTTGTTTCATTTGCTATTATTTTTCACAGAACTAGAACAAATAATTTCAAGATTTGTATGGAAACACAAAAAACCTCGAATAGCAAAAGCAATCTTGAGAAAGAAGAATGGAACTGGAGGAATCAACTTGCCTGACTTCAGGCTCTACTACAAAGCCACAGTCATCAAGACAGTATGGTACTGGCACAAAGACAGACATATAGATCAATGGAACAAAATAGAAAGCCCAGAGATAAATCCACACACATATGGACACCTTATCTTTGACAAAGGAGGCAAGAATATACAATGGAGTAAAGACAATCTCTTTAACAAGTGGTGCTGGGAAAACTGGTCAACCACTTGTAAAAGAATGAAACTAGATCACTTTCTAACACCGCACACAAAAATAAACTCAAAATGGATTAAAGATCTAAATGTAAGATCAGAAACTATAAAACTCCTAGAGGAGAACATAGGCAAAACACTCTCAGACATAAATCACAGCAGGATCCTCTATGATCCACCTCCCAGAATTCTGGAAATAAAAGCAAAAATAAACAAATGGGATCTAATTAAAATTAAAAGCTTCTGTACAACAAAGGAAAATATAAGCAAGGTGAAAAGACAGCCTTCTGAATGGGAGAAGATATTTACTCTTAATATACTAGGCAAAAGGAGACATTTTCTTACTCAACTATAATACCATTTTTGTATCTTCAAATTAACAGTAATTTCTTTATATCATCTAATATTCAAATTGACCCTTGAATAATGCAGAGTTAGGGTCACTGCCCTCTCCCTCATGCAGTGGAAAATTCAAGTATAAGTTTTAACTCCTCCCCAGATGTTTATTTGCAGGTGACTCAGTTAAATCAAAATTCAAACCAGGTCCACACATTGCATTTGGTTTATACCCTTGGTCAGCTGCTTATCACTTGTGGCTTTGGCCTAGTGTCTGGCCTCAGGGTATTGGTCTGATGAGTTTAGGGCTCACCCAGCTTGAGAACCCCAAGAAGGTGTGAGTTCAGAATTTTGACTGCTTGAGGACAAGCTAAGCTGACAACTGTGTCTTCCTAAGCCTTTCCAAGGGTAGATCTGGCCTGATCTTCTGCTCTGCTTTCCCTGCTGGCCATGGTCCAAATATACTCCCTGCCCACTGCAGTCATTCACAGGAGCATCAGGGTGCTCCTAAATGCTTATCTGGCTGCCTAGATTCTAACCCCACCCACCCACCCACCCAGCCCTCCTGCCAACACTCCGCCCCTCACCATCTGCCTGATGAATTCCTGCTCATCCTTTAAGAATCCACACAAATGTTACTGCCTCAGAGAAGCTCTTCTTGGCCTCTCTCACCTCCACATTCAGACTAGGTCAGAAACCTCTGTTATATCCTCTCATTGCACCGTATTTTCTTCTAAAGTCCTTATCCAATTACAATTAATTATTTGTGAAATTACCTTTTGAATGTGTCTCTTTCCAGCCTGGATATAAAACTTCATGAGAAAAAGAGCTGTATTCATCTTGCCCAGAATCTAGGAGGACCTCACAAATATAGGCGATCAATGGGATATAAATCAGTCTGGATGGATGGATGAAAGGAAGGAAGCAGATAGGAAATTGCTTGAGTTTCTGGGGTCTTTAGTAGCAGATTGGCTGGGCCAGATGGAGGCTGTAGGGCCTCCTGTAAGTCTGGATGGGTATCCTGGGAATGGTCAGAGATATACAGACTGCTTTTGGATGAGAGAAAGTAAAAGGAAGGTTGAAGAAGAATGTGAGAAATTTGTTCCATGGCATCACCTTGGCCAAGGGTGTTTTCCTTTCTTTGCACTCACTCCTGAGATGTAGAGAGACTTCTCAAATCTACTCATCTTTGATGAGAGATCCCAAGGAAATTAGAAAGTCTCTGAGGTTTCTGCCTTCCAGACTTTTTTTCTTTTTAGATGAGCAGCTCAGAAACTGATGTGAAAGAAAGACAAAGCCTTGGATTCCACAGATTTCCTTGAATGCTTCTAGGCTTAACACAGAGAAAAGTCTGTTACAAAGCAATGTTAATCTTCTGTAGAATTTCACTAAATAATGTCCTGCAGAGATCTCAGCAGTTCCTTTCATAATGTTCTGAGCAAATGTGTTGGAGCCACTTAAGCACAGTACTTTCCTCATGATGGCGGAGCCCACAAGACACTATTTACATGCACCAGTGCCATTTAGACCTTAACTATAAATTACGCATAAAGGTTAATAGAACTGAGCCAAGCTTTAGGAAAGGTCTTATGCACAAAATTGCCTCATATATTGGTGGGTGATAATAGAAGTAAACATTGGAAAGAACAAGAAGTGTGATAGGGATGAAAGAGCAAAGTTCTTTGAGTAGTGCTGGAAATCCCTACCAGTGGAACAGCAGAACAGAGATGTTAATTTCCAGGAAGCTCTTATATTGCAGCAGCAGAAAGTTCATTTTATGATTATTTGTTTCCTATTTCCCTTTTGGCATTCAGTTGGTAAAATAGTCTACTTAAAATGTCTCCTGAATTAGTTCCAACATTTTCCTCTGCTGCTGATAAGGTCTACCTCTTGAAAGAGTGACAGCCCATCATGTTGGACAGAGAAGCCCTCCACTCCCCAATTTTATAAACCTCCAGGGATATCTTTAAGGGAGAAAAAAGGCACATTTGCCCTATAAGACAGTCATGTAATGATCAAATTGTTTTATTTCAGTGCTGTGTGTGTTGGTTGTGTTCCTTACCAGCTTTTGAACAACTGCTGGGAACCTAAACTATTTCGAAGTCTGTCATGTCATTCTTTGAAAGGAAGCATGGCATGTACACACCTGGGTTTGAAATGAGTTACAACTGTTTTGGAGTCACTCTGACAATTTTACAAGAAGGCACATAGATGAGGCTGGTAGCTTAAGCTCTCTTTTTCTTTGAGTCTTGATGGACTCCAGACTGGAAGGCATCCACTGTACACAGTTCCCAAACCTTACTGGTCTAAAGACCTAAGTGAACTTGCAGGCTTTGAGTAGATGATTGCATATTCCCCCAGGAGCCCTAATGGGTGAGGAATGCTCAGCGTCTGGTCTCTGAGTAGCATCCCTTAAGTGTAAGAGCAGATGCAGTGATGAACTCACCAAGCCTGTCTTCCTCAATGCCCCACTGTCAGGCCTCATGACTGGTAGGGTCAGTTTCCTGCCGCAGTGGGTCCCCACGGATCCCATGTACTCTGTCCGTGCAAATGTGGACTGAAGTTCTGGAGGAGGCAAGAGCCAGCTAGACCTGGCATATTTCTTAGGTGTCCCCTCACTCCTCATTGTCTGGTATCTCCCAGGGAGTGGAATGTTAATAGCTCAGAGAAAGGCCCTCTAGTAGGAAATAGGGAATAGAATCTGAAAAGGGGAGAGGAACTGCTGTAGGAGGAGAGTAATTGTGTGTCTGTGAAGCAGGAGGACAACTGTGGACGCCCCCATAGTTAGGAAGGATGCTTCCAGCTGCTCAAGACCTAAGCTTTCAAGTATGTCTCTGAAAGAGCACACGAGGCCCTTTCTTGTTTGCTGTTTTTAGACCAGAAAAACAGACACATGATAGTGGGGAGGGAGAGGAACACTTAAGCCAACTTTGTTATTTTCCAAGGAATCTTCAAACCTGAGATAAGAACAGAAATTGCCATATGTGTGAGCTCCAAGTTGCTGGAAGCTGTAACTGTCTCTGACAGGCTTTGGTAACTGAGGTGGTGGTGGTAGGGGAAGCAAGTTATCTACATGACAAGGGCTTGACTTTCACCCTAACTTCTTGGTTTCCCTGACCTCATTTTGAATCTGGTATCCCTGAATTTATCTGAAAGTTTTAAAGCTTTTTATACTTTCAGCCCCAGCTTCCTCTAAAGATGAAAGAGTCTCATATTGCATAAAGCAGCAGTTCCCCTTTCTCTTTCTGCTTTTCTCTCTTCCTTTACCTCTGTCTCCATTCATCCATATATCTATCTGTCCATCCATCTTAATGCTATCTCTTTCAAGTTTCAAGGAATTACTTTCTGGTTCTGGTAATCTGGGATTTAGTATACAAACCAGTGCTCCTGTTTTGATTTTATAGATCTAACATAGATCCCCTCTCAGATTTCGTCTTTTACATTTCATCCTATAAATTCTGAAGAGTATTCTCAAATCGGAGTCACTCAAAGTCATTTTTCCTAATAACTTTAATCAGCATTGCTCTCTCTCCACTTTCTAAATTATTTTCTAATAATAGTAGTTTAGAGTATTATTATGTGTTGTACTAGTGTCTGATTGCTGCTGTAACAAATAGGTTGCTTAAACAACTTAGTGACTTAAAACAACACACATTTATTATCTGGCAATTCTGTAGGTTAGAAGTCCAACAAGATCTTATTGGGCTAAAACTGAGATGTTGGCAGGACTTCATTCCTCCTGAAAGCTCTGGAGGATGTAGATGGAAATAATCAATAAACAATCTATTAATAGGAATAGAAAAGAAAGTTTATTTGAGTCAAACTGAGGACTATAGCCTAGGAGACACAGATTCAAAAACACTTGAATTGTGTTCTGCCTGACTCCAAAGTGGTGAAGGCTTATTTAGGCAAAACCCGCAAAGTTGCGTAAGCTATTTGTCAAGAATTAAGAGTTGAAGCTGGCAAGAAGTAAGAGCGCTTGTTAAGCAAGACTTGTTGGTGTCCAGAATGGTTGCATAGTTATGAGGGACGACCTTGAGACCAGAAGGTTGTGGCTGGATGCTACTAGCAGATGTTGTTTTGAGTCTGTCCTCGAGGCTGATACAGTTCAGAAATTTCAAATTCTCAATGATGCAGGAACAACATGTCTGAAGCCACATCCACAGTGGCCACCCACCTCCCATTTTGAAGCCTGAATCACACTTACTTCATTTTGCTTTTTAAATGCATTCTTTTCTCTAATGGTTGAAACAGATGTACAATGCATGTTTGACAGGCCATAAGACATGTTGTTCTAGTTAGCACAAAGTTCAAATCAAATTATGTATAAGCCAGAATGACTTCCCCACATCTTAATATGTGAATTTTTCTTCTGTCAAGGAGAATCTATAATTTTCACAACTAGAGGCTGCCTGCATTCCTTGACTCATGTTCCCTTCCCTTCATTTTCAAATCCAGAAGCAAAACAGCTTCTCTCTGACCCTACTTTCATCATCATGTATCTTTCTCTAACACTCTTCTGCTTCCTTCTTCCACTTTAAAGTACTCTCGTGATTACATTGGACCCATCTGAATAATCTAGAATAATCTGCCTATTTTAAGGTCAGAGGATTAGCAATTTTAATTATGTTTGCAACTTTAAATTCCCTTTTGCTACATAACCTAATATAGTCACAGATCCTGAAATTAGGATGTGGACATCTTTGGGCGTGGCTCTAATTATTCTGCCTACTGTATATTGTACTCCTTTATAAAGACTTTCCTGTTTTCATGTATGGAGATTATGGTCTAAAGAGACTATAGACTTCTTGAAGGCAAATCTGTGACAAAATACTTTGCTTTTCTGTAACCTTCAAAAGTGCCAGAACTTAGCGAGATCATTGTAAATACCAGCTGGCAGCTCCCAATTGCTTTGATTACTTTAGTCCACCTCCTTCCATTTTATTATGTCTTTCCTGGAAGTATGTACATATAGATTACAGGGGCTGATGCACTGCATTCTTTCTTTTGTTTGGCTGATGCTTACAGGGAGAAGTTATTGCCATCCAGAATGGTTAGTAGCTAGCCTCTTCAAACTCTATTTTGGTTTTATATGGATGGAAACTTCAAATTATTAATAAAAATTGTGGCTGTAGGAAGGAGAAGAGGCTAGGAGAAGCAGATGATAAGTACAGAGGTATCTCTGAGACCCTTCCAACAGTTCCTAGAGACACGTGGTTTCTTTCAGGTGACATTGGTAGTCAGATTGTAGACAAAGCCGGAAGGTGATAGTTCTTTCTTCCTGGAAAGTCCCAGAACCTCCTCTCCGGTAGAAAACAACCACAATATTTCTAGCAAATTCAAAAGAGAATTCTTCCACTGGCTTGGAACTGACCAAGAATGTCACATTGGATCTAAGACCAAAGAATTTCTTTTAACAAAGTGTTCAAGCATGAAAGGGGGCATTTTATTATTGCTGATCTACTCTCTCATTATGTATTAGCCCAGTTACAAAAATAATTTTAACCACAGACACCATAGTTTAATTCATTTAACTACAGCCACTGATTGGTCATGTACAATATTGGCCCAATAATCAAAAAACTTTTCTTTGATAAACATGTTTTGGAGCATAGTATGGTCAAGTATGTTTCCAATAGTTACCAAAGTAACTAAATTCTACTATGTATTTAGTTCCTGTAACAACTAATATTATGCCTTCTTTACAGATGAGAAAACTGAGGCTCAGAGCAGTTAAATAATTTGGTCAAGCGGGAGAGCCAGAATTCTCTTATAATTCTCAGGCACTTGATACCTACATCATGCTGCGCCTAAATGCTGCCATTTTAGCCAGTCCCTGCTTACAAGGAGGTTAGAGTTTGCCTACAAAGAGTGTGTAAGAAACAACAAATATTAACGGAATTACTATTTGTTTTGGGGCTTCCCTGGTAGCTCAGACAGTAAAAAATCTGCCTGCAATGCAGGAGACCCAAGTTTGATTCCTGGGTCAGGGAGAGCCCCTGGAGAAGGGAGTGGCTACCCTCTCCAGTGTGCTTGCCTGGAAAATCCATGGACCAAAGATCCTGGTGGGCTACAGTCCATGGGGTCACAAAGAGTAGGACGACTGAGTGGCTGTTTGTTTAGCACATTCTATATCTTCAGCACCTCAAACAGTACCTTTGTATAAAACTAGGGATGGAATAAATATTTGTGAAATGTTGTTTTACTATGAGGTCAACAACTTGGATGAGATGACAGACTCTCATGGGAACCCACTTAATTAATATGAGGTGGTGAGAAGCCTCCTTGAGTAGACTAACATTTAAGCTGAGACCTGAAGGATGAAAAAAGGTTATGAAAAGACATGGCAGAGTGTTCAGGTAGAAGGACCAGCATGGTGGGGGAACCATAAGGTGGGAGAGAGCCTGGCAGAGCTGA
>NW_017199643.1:0-7265 GCF_001704415.2 Capra hircus
CTATAGTCGTGGAGGATACAGATCACGTTCCAGATCTCGATCAGACACTCGTCGCGCTAAAAGCATGAAGATGAAGACTTTCTGAAACCTGCCCTAGAGTTGGGATATTGTTTGTGGACAATATTTTTTATTGTCTCCTGTTTAAAAAAGTGAACAGTGCCTGGTGAAGTTAGGTGACTTTTACACCTTTTATGATGACTACTTTTGGTGGAGTTGAAATGCTGTTTTCATTCTGCATTTGTGTAGTTCGGTGCTTTGTTCAAAGTTAAGTGTTTTCAGAAAAGTATGTTTTACATGTATTTTTTTTACAGTCTAAAATTTTGACTGCTGAGAAGTTTCTATTGTACAGAACTTCATTTAAATGGTTTTTCTACTGAATACAGGGTATTCTGAAGATTGAAGCCTGTGTGTAAAATGCTACCAAATGGCAAAAAGCAACAATAACGTTTGGTTTTTACTTTTCTTTCTAACATATCAATGCTTAGGAGAACTGTTCTGATTAGATTGTCAGTAGTAAATTAAAGAAAAAAATGCCCGTTTTCCTCGAGTCCATGAAACATACCATACTTAATATACCTGCAGTTAAGTGATAAAAATTACGCTCTGTAACTCTATACTGCTAGTGTTAAAAACTAAAGATCTTTCAATACAGCAAATGCTTAATGCTTATATAAATGTGACTTTGACAGCCTTTATGTAATCTGTATTATACATAGCAGGGAATAAGATGAGTTGCACAATGTATGCCTTAAAAAGGCTATTTCTTAAAGCTGTTAGAAGGGGATAATGGTATTTCAATTAGTAATCAGCAAGTGAAAATAATATTCCACCACAAATGTACTCTTGTTCTTCTAGCTTTTAAGACTATATGGAAAAACTGGGTGCTTCAGAGTTTTGAGAAAAAAGAAGGGAACACTACACCTGTGTTGTGGATGATCTGAAGACTTTGCCTGTTCGTTTTTTAAATACTACTTTCAGGTTCTTTGCTTACCAAAGGAGGCCCAATTTCACTCAAAAGTTTTGAGAACTGTGTTTAAATAAATGCAAAGAAAAGAGTAAAAAGGAAAGAAAAAAAAAAAGACCTTGTGAGGAGTTGGGGCAGGAACCTGAGGATTCCTCTACAGTGCTGACATGGATCTTGGGGTACTTCTGGAGCCCCCCAGGGAAGTCAGTCTTCGTCTCGAATGGGGGCATGCACGTGCGCTTTCCTCCCGAGCTGTAGCAGCAGTGTCACACTTCCGGTCGCGTGGATCAAGTGATCTGTGGCTTTTCCTCCAGGCTTTACCACGAGGCTATCCCAGAGGGCTGTCCCACATGCCGCCGAGGTGTGAGTCGAACCTCGGCGTGAAAGTCGAGGCAGTGCAGGGAAAACAGGTTCCTCTGGAATGGACTGAGACATCTAGGGGACTCTTGGAATGGTGGCACGACTCTGGAGTTCCTCTCGCATTTCCTGTGGAGAGCGCCTCCACTTGAGATGCGACGGGAACGCCGGGAATTCTTTCCCGACGAAGCAGGGAAAGGATCCCACATCTCGAGCTACGAGGCGGAAAGGGGCTCCTCTGGATGTGGGCGGGACCCTCGTGCTTCCTATCGAGAGGAGACGGGTATGTCGGGGAACTTCTTGAGTTGCAGCAAGGGTGTGAAGGACCCTTTGGAAGTTCAGAGGTTAGGTGTGATTAGCCTCCAGACGCTTCAGCGGAAATGGGCTTCATCTCGCCTGGAGGGGAGAACCTCCTGGATTTTCTCGAGTTGCGGCTGGTGCTCTCGACTTACGACGGGGACCTCAGGGACCCGCTCTGGTGGCCTCAGGAAAGGCCAGTCCACATGCGAGTTGCTAGGGGGCCTCTCGGGATTCCTCTACCATCGATGCCGGGCCAAGACCTTGTGTGGAGTCGGTGCCGGAACCTGAGGATTCCTCTGCAGAGCTGACATGGATCTTGGGGTACTTCTGGAGTCTCCCAGGGGAGTCAGTCCTCGTTTGAGTGGGCGCATGCACGTGCGCTTACCTCCGGAGCTGTGGCAGCAGTGTCATGCTTCCCTTCGCCTGGATCAAGGGATCTGTGGCTTTCCCACGAGGCTTTCGCACAGGGCTATCCCACGTGCCACCGTGGTGTGAGTCGATCGATGGCTTGAAAGTCAACGTAGTGCAAGGAAAACAGGTTTCCCTGGAATGGACTGAGACATCTGGCGAATCTGGGAATGGTGGCACGACCCTGGACTTCCTCTCGACTTTCCTGTGGAGAGCGCCTCCTCTTGAGATGCGACGGGAACGCCGGGAATTCTTTCCCGACCACGGAGGGAAAGGATCCCTCCTCTCGAGCTAGGAGGCGGAAACGGTGCTCCTCTGTATGTGGGCGGGACTCTCGTGCTTCCTCTCGAGTGGAGACGGGTATGTCGGGGAAATTCTGGATTTGCAGCAAGGGTGTAAAGGACCCTTTGGAAGTTCCAGAGGTTAGGTGTGATTAGCCTCGAGACGCCTCAGCGGAAATGGGCCTAATCTCGCCTGGAGGGGAGAACCTCCTGGATTTTCTCGAGTTGCGGCAGGTGCTCTCGCCTTTCGATACGGACCTCAGGGACCCGCTCTGGTGGCCTCAGGAAAGGCCAGTCCCCATGCGAGTTGCTCGCGGGCCTCTCGGGATTCCTCTCCCGTTGATGCCGGGCCTAAGACCTTGTGTGGAGTTGGTTCTGGAACCTGAGGTTTCCTCTCCATTGCTGACATGGATCTTGGGGTACTTTGCAGTCTCCCAGGGGAGTCAGTTCTTGTCTCGAGTGGGGGCATGCACGAGCGCTTTCCTCCCGAGCTGGAGCAGCAGTGTCACGCTTCCCTTCGAGTGGATCAAGGGATCAGTGGCTTTCCCTCGAGCTTTCCCACGACGCATTCCCAGGAGGCTTTCCCACAGGGCTGTCCCACGTGCCACCGTGGTGTGAGTCGCTCCTCGGCTTGAAAGTCGAGGCAGTGCAAGGAAAACTGTTTTCCCTGGAATGGACTGAGACATCTGGGGGAATCTGGGAATGGTGGCACGAACCTGGAGTTCCTCTCGCCTTTCCTGTGGAGAGTGCCTCCACTTCAGATGTGACGGGAACGCCGGGAATTCTTTCCCGCACACGCAGGGAAAGGATTCCTCCTCTCGAGCTTTGAGGCGGAATCGGGGCTCCTCTGGATGTGGGCAGGACTCTCCTGCTTCCTCTCGAGCGGAGACGGGTATGTCGGGGATCTTCTTGAGCTGCAGCAAGGGTGTGTAGGACCCTTTGGAATTTACCGAGGCTGGTGTGATTAGCCTCGAGACGCCTGTGCGGAAATGGGCCTCATCTCGCCTGGAGGGAGAATCTCCTGGAGTTTCTCGAGTTGCGGCAGGTGCTCTCGACTTACGACGGGGACTTCAGGGACCCGCTCTGGTGGCCTCAGGAAAGGCCAGTCCACTTGGGAGTTGCTCGGGGGCCTCTCAGGATTCCTCTCCCGTCGATGCCGGGTCCTAAAACCTTGTGTGGAGTCGGTGCCGAACCTGAGTATCCCTCTCCAGTGCTGACATGGATCTTGGGGTACTTCTGAAGTCTCCCCAGGGGAGTCAGTCCTCGTCTCGAGTCGGGGCATGCACGTGTGCTTTCCTTCCGAGCTATAGCAGCAGTGTCACGCTTCCCTTGGCATGGATCAAGGGATCTGTGGCTTTCCCTGGATGCTTTCCCACAAGGCTTTCCCACAGGGCTGTCCCACGTGCCACCGTGGTGTGAGTCGATCCTCGGCTTGAAACTCGAGGCAGTGCAGGGAAAACAGGATTCCCTGGAATGGACTGAGATATCTGGGTGACTCTGGGAATGGTGGCACGACCCTGGAGTTCCTCGCGCCTTTCCTGTGGAGAGCGCTTCCTCTTGAGATGCGATGGGTACGCCGGAAATTCTTTCCCGACCACGCAGGGAAAGGATCCCTCCTCTCGAGCTAGGAGGCGGAAACGGGGCTCTTCTGGATGTGGGTGGGATTCTCGTGCTTCCTCTCGAGTGAAGACGGGTATGTCGTGGATCTTCTTGAGTTGCGGCAAGGGTGTGAAGGACCTTTGGAATTTACCGAGGCTGGTGTGATTAGCCTCGAGACGCCTCAGCGGAAATGGGCCTCATCTCGCCTGGAGGGGAGAACCTCCTGGATTTTCTCGAGTTGCGGCAGGTTGTCTCGACTTACCACGGGGACCTCAGGGACCCGCTCTGGTTGCCTCACGAAAGGCCAGTCGCCATGCGAGTTGCTCGGGGCCTCTCGGGATTCCTCTCCCGTCGATGCCGGTGCCTAAGGCCTTGTGTGGAGTCGGTGCCGGAGCCTGAGGATTCCTCTCCAGTGCTGACATGGATCTTTGGGAACTTCTGGAGTCTCCCCAGGGGAGTCAGTCCTCGTCTCCAGTGGGGTCATGCATGTGCGCTTTCCTCCGAGCTGTAGCAGCAGTGTCACGCTTCCCTTCGCGTGGATCAAGGGATCAGGGGCTTTCCCTCGAGGCTTTCCCACAAGTCTTTCCCACAGGGCTGTCCCACGTGCCACCGTGGTGTGAGTCGATCCTCGGCTTGAAAGTCGAGGCAGTGTAAAAAAACAGGATTCCCTGGAATGGACTGAGACATCTGGGGGACTCTTGGAATGGTGGCACGACCCTGGAGTTCCTCTCGCCTTTCCTGAGAAGAGCGCCTCCTCTTGAGATGCGACAGGAACACGAGGAATTCTTTCCCCACCACGCAGGGAAAGGATCCCTCCTCTCGAGCTAGGAGGCGGAAACGGGACTCCTCTGGATGTGGGCGGGACTCTCGAGCTTCCTCTCGAATGGAGACGTGTATGTGGGGAACTTCTTGAGTTGCAGCAAGGGTGTGAAGGACCCTTTGGAAGTTCCAAGGTTCAGTGTGATTAGACTCGAGACCCCTCAGGGGAAAAGGGCCTCATCTCCCCTGGAGGGGAACCTCCTGAATTGTGTCGACTTACGGCAGGTGCTCTTGACTTACGACGGGGACATCAGGGACCCGCTCTGGTGGCCTCAGGAAAGGCCAGTCCCCATGCGAGTTGCTCGGGGGCCTCTCGGGATTCCTCTCCCTTCGATGCCGGGGCTTAAGACCTTGTGTGGAGTCGGTGCCGGAACCTGAGGATTCCTCTCCAGTGCTGACATGGATCTTGGGGTACTTCTGGAGTCTCCCCAGGGGAGTCAGTCCTCGTCTCTAGTGTGCGCCTTCACATGCGCTTTCTTCTCGAGCTGTAGCAGCAGTGTCATGCTTCCCTCGCGTAGATCAAGGGATTTCTGACTTTCCCTCGAGGCTTTCCCACGAGGCTTTCCCACGAGGCTTTCCCACAGGGCTGTCCCACGTGCCACCGTGGTGTGAGTCGATCCTCGGCTTGAAAGTCGAGGCAGTGCAGGGAAAAAGGTTTCCCTGGAAAGGACTGAGACATCTGGGGGACTCTGGGAATGGTGGCACGACCCTGGAGTTCCTCTCGCCTTTCCTGAGGAAAGCGCCACCTCTTGATGCGACAGGAACGACGGGAATTCTTTCCCACCACGAAGGGAAAGGATCCCTCCTCTCGAGCTAGGAGGCGGAAACGAGGCTCCTCTGGATGTGGGCGTAACTCTCGTGCTTCCACTCGGTGGAGACGGGTATGTCGCGGAACTTCTTGAGTTGTAGCAAGGGTGTGAAGAACCCTTTGGAAGTTCCAGAGGTTAGGTGTGATTAGCCTCGAGACGCCTCAGCGGAAATGGGCCTCATCTCGCCTGGAGGGGAAACCTCCTGGATTTTCTCGAGTTGCGGCAGGTGCTCTCGACTTACGACGGGGACCTCAGGGACCCGCTCTGGTGGCCTCAGGAAAGGCCAGTCCCCATGCGAGTTGCTCGGGGGCCTCTCAGGATTCCTCTCCCGTGGATGCCGGGGCCTAAGATCTTGTGTAGAGTCGGTGCCGGAACCTGAGCATTCCTCTCCAGTGCTGACATGGATCTTGGGGTACTTCTGGAGTCTCCTCAGGGGAGTCAGTCCTCGTCTCGAGTGGGGGCATGCACGTGCGCTTTCCTCCCGAGCTGTAGCAGCAGTGTCGCACTTCCCTTCGCGTGGATCAAGGGAACTGTGGCTTTCCCTCGAGGCTTTCCCACGAGGCTTTCCCACGAGGCTTTCCCACAGGGCTGTCCCACGTGACACCGTGGTGTGAGTCGATCCTTGGCTTGAAAGTCGAGGAAGTGCAGGGAAAACAGGTTTCCCTGGAATGGACTGAGTCATTTGGGAACTCTGGAATGGTGGCACGACCCTGGAGTTCCTCTCGCCTTTCCTGTGGAGAGCACCTCCTCTTGAGATGCGACGGGAACGCGGGGAATTCTTTCCCGAACACTCAGGGAAAGGATCCCTCCTCTCGATCCATTAGGTGGAAACGTGGCTCCTCTGGATTTGGGCGGGACTCCCGTGATTCCTCTCGAGTGGAGACGGGTATGTCGGGGAACTTCTTGAATTGAAGCAAGGGTGTGAAGGACCCTTTGGAAGTTCCAGAGGTTAGGTGTGATTAGCCTCGAGACGCCTCAGCGGAAATGGGCCTAATCTCGCCTGGAGGGGAGAACCTCCTGGATTTTCTCGAGTTGCAGCAGGTGCTCTCGCCTTTCGATAGGGACCTCAGGGTCCCGCTCTGGTGGCCTCAGGAATGGCCAGTCCCCATGGGAGTTGCTCGCGGGCCTCTCGGGATTCCTCTCCCGTTGATGCCGGGGCCTAAGACCTTGTGTGGAGTTGGTTCTGGAACCTGAGGTTTCCTCTCCATTGCTGACATGGATCTTGGGGTACTTTGGAGTCTCCGCAGGGCGTCAGTTTCTTGTCTCGAGTGGGCATGCACGTGCGCTTTCCTCCCTAGCTGTAGCAGCAATGTCGCGCTTCCCTTCGAGTGGATCGAGGGATCAGTGGCTTTCCCTCTAGGCTTTCCCAGGAGGCATTCCCAGGAGGCTTTCCCACAGGACTGTCCCAAGTGCCACCGTGGTGTGAGTCGATCCTCGGCTTGAAAGTCGAGGCAGTGCAAGGAAAACAGTTTTCCCTGGAATGGACTGAGACATCCGGGGGAATCTGGGAATGGTGGCACGACCCTGGAGTTCCTCTCGCCTTTCCTGTGGAGAGTGCCTTCACTTCAGATGTGACAGGAATGCCGGAATTCTTTCCCGCACACGCAGGGAAAAGATCCCTTCTCTCGAGCTCTTGAGGCGGAATCGGGGGCTCCTCTGGATGTGGGCAGGATTCTCGTGCTTCCTCTCGAGTGGAGACGGGTATGTCGGGAACTTATTGAGTTGCCG
>NW_017199644.1:0-7265 GCF_001704415.2 Capra hircus
AGGGAAGCGCCACACTGCTACTACAGTTCAGGAGGAAAGCGCACGTGCATGCCCCCACTCGAGACGAGGACTGACTCCCCTGGGGAGACTCCAGAAGTACCCCAAGATCCATGTCATCGCTGGAGAGGAACCTCAAGTTCCGGCACGAATCCACTCAAGGTCTTAGACACCGCATCGACGGGAGAGGAATCCGAGAGGCCCCCGAGCAACTCGCAGTGGACTAGCCTTTCCTGAGGCCACCAGAGCGTGTCCCTGAGGTCCCTTGTAAATTCGAGTGCACCTACCGCAACTCGAGAAAATCCAGGAGGTTCTCCCCTCCAGGCGAGATGAGGCCCTTTTCCGCTGATGCGTCTCGAGGCAAAAGACACCTAACATCTGGAACTTCCAAAGGGTCCTTCACACCCTTGCTGCAACTCAAGAAGTTCCCAGACAAACCCGTCTCCACTGGAGAGGAAGCACGAGAGTCCGCCCACATCCAGAGGAGCACCGTTTCCGCCTCCTAGCTCGAGAGGAGGGATCCTTTCCTTGCGTGGTCGGGAAAGAATTCCCGGCGTTCCCGTCGCACCTCAAGAGGCAGACGCTCCTCACAGGAAAGGCGAAAGGAACTCCAGGGTCGTTCCACCATTCCCAGAGTCCCCCAGATGTCTCAGTCCATTCCAGAGAAAATTTTTTCCCTGCACTGCCTCGACTTTCAAGCCGAGGATCGACCTCACACCACGGTGGCACGTGAGACAGCCCTGTGGGAAAGCCCCGTGGAAAGCTCGTGGGAAAGCCTCGAGGGAAAACAAGAAACCCCTTGATCAACAACGGGGAAAATTGACTCTGCTCCTAATGCTCGGAGAAAAGCGCACGTGCATGCCCCATTGGAGACGAAGATGACTCCCCTGTGGAGACTCCAGTAGTACCCCAAGATCCATGTCAGCACTGGAGAGGAAACCTCAGGTTCGGGCACCGACTCCAAACAAGGTCTTAGGCCCCGTCATCGACCGAGAGGAATCCAGAGAGGCCCTTAGCAACTCGCAAGTGGACTGGCATTTCCTGAGCGGACCAGAGAGCGGGTTACATAAGTCCTGGTCGTAACTGGAGAGCACCTGCTGAAACCTCGAGAAAATCCAGGAGGTTCTCCCCTGCAGGCGAGATGAGGCCCATTTCTGCTGAGGCGTCTCGAGTCTAATCACACCTAACCTCTGGAACTTCCAAAGGGTCCTTACACACCCTTGCTGCAACTCAAAAATTCCCCGACATACCGTCTCCACACGAGAGGAAGCACCAGAGACCCGCCCACATCCAGAGGAGCCCCGTTTCTGCCTCCTAGCTCGAGAGGAGGGATCCTTTCCCTGCGTAGTCAGGAAAGAATTCCTGGCGTTCCTGGCGCATCTCAAGAGGAGGCGCTCTCCACAGGAAAGCGAGAGGAACTCCAGGGCGTGCCACCATTCCCAGAGTCCCCCAGATGTCTCCAGTCCATTCCAGGGAAACCTGATTTCCCTGCACTGCCTCGAATTTCTAGCCGAGGATCGACTCACACCACGATGGCACGTGGGACAGCCCTGTGGGAAAGCCTCGTGGGAAAGCCACGAGGGAAAGCCACAGATCCCTTGATCCATGCAAAGGAAGCGTGACACTGCTGCTACAGCTCGGGAGGAAAGCGCACGTTCATGCCCCCACACAAGACGACGACTAACTCCCCTGGGGAGACTCCAGAAGTACCCCAAGATCCATGTCCACACTGGAGAGGAATCCTCAGGTTCCGGCACCGACTCAACACAAGGTCTTAGGCCCCGGCATCGAAGGGAGAGGAATCCTGAGAGGCCCCCGAGCAACTCGCATGTCGCCTGGCCTTTCCTGAGGCCACCAGAGCGGGTCCCTGAGGTCCCCGTCGTAAGTCGAGAGCACCTGCCGCAACTAGAGAAAATCCATTAGGTTCTCCCCTCCAGGCGAGATGAGGCCCATTTCCGCTGAGGCGTCTCGACGCTAATCACACCTAACCTCTGGAACTTCCAAAGGGTCCTTCACACCCTAGCTGCAACTCAAGAGGTTCCACGAGAGACCAGTCGCCACTCCATAGGAATCACCAGGGTACCACCCACATCCAGAGGAGGCCCAATTCCCCCTCCTGGCTCAAGATGAGGGATCCTTACCCTGATTGGCCGGGAAAAATTCCTGTCATACCTGTCGCATCTCAAGAGGAGGAACGCTCCACAAGAAAGGTGAGAGGAGCTCCAGGGTCGTTCCACCATTCCAAGAGACCCCCAGATGTCTCAGTCCTTTCCAGAGGAACTTGTTTACCCTGCACTGCCTCGACGTTCACGCGGAGGACCGACTCACACGATGGTGGCACGTGGGACAGCCCTGTGGGAAAGCCTCGTGGGAAAGCCTCGTGGGAAAGCCTCGGGGAAAAGCCCCTGATCCCTTTATCCACGCGAAGGGAAGCGTGACACTGCTGTTACTGCTCTGGAGGAAAGCCCACGTGCATGCCCCCACTCGAGACGAGGACTGACTCCCCTGGGGAGACTCCAGAAGTACCCCAAGATCCATGGCAGCACTGGAGAGGAATCCTCAGGTTCCGGAACCGACTCCACACAAGGTCTTAGGCCCCGGCATCGACGGGAGGGGCATCCCGAGAGGCCCCGAGCAACTCTCATGGGGACTGGCCTTTCCTGAGGCCACCAGAGCGGGTCCCTGAGGTCCCCGTCGAAAGTCGAGAGCACCTGCCGCAACTCGAGAAAATCCAGGAGGTTCTCCCCTCCAGGCGAGTTGAGGCCCATTTCCGCTGAGGCCTCTCGGGGCTAATCACACCTAACCTCTGGAACTTCCAAAGGGTCCTTCAACCCTTGGTGCAACTCAAGAAGTTCCCCGACATACCCGTTTCCACTCGAAAGCAAGCCGAGAGTCCCGCCCACATCCAGAGGAGCCACGTTTCGGCCTCCTAGCTCGAGAGGAGGGATCCTTTCCCTGCGTCGTCGGGAAAGAATTCCCGGCGTTTCCGTCGCATCTCAAGAGGAGGCGCTCTCCACAGGAAAGGCGAGAGGAACTCCAGGGTCGTGCCACCATTCCCAGAGTCCCCCAGATGTCTCAGTCCATTCCAGGGAATCCTGTTTTCCCTGCAATGCCTCGACTTTCAAGCTGATGATCGACTCACTCCACGGTGGCACGTGGGACAGCCCATGGGAAAGCCTCGAGGGAAAGCCTCGAGGGAAAGCCAAAGATCCCTTTATCCCCGGGAAGGGAAAGTGACACCGCTGCTACAGCTCGGGATGAAAGCACACGTGCATGTCCCCACTCGAGACGAGGACTGACTCCCATGGGGAGACTCCAGAAGTACCCCAAGATCCATGTCAGAACTGGAGAGGAATGCTCAGGTTCCGGCACCCACTCCACACCAGGTCTTAGGCCCCGGCATCGACGGGAGAGAAATCCCGAGAGGCCCCCGAGCAACTCGCATGGGGACTGGCCTTTCCTGAGGCCACCAGAGCAGGTCCCTGAGGTCCCCGTCGTAAGTCGAGAGCACCTGCCGCAACTCGAGAAAATCCAGGAGGTTCTCCCCTCCAGGCGAAATGAGGCCCATTTCCGCTGAGGCGTCTCGAGGCTAATCACACCTAACCTCTGGAACTACCAACGGGTCCTTCACACCCTTGCTGCAACTCAAGAAGTTCCCCGACATACCCGTCTCCACTGGAGAGGAAGCACTCGAGTCCCGCCCACATCCAGAGGAGCCCCGTTTCCGCCTCCTAGCTCGAGAGTAGCGATCCTTTCCCTGCGTGGTCGGGAAAGAATTTCCGGCGTTCCCGTCGCATCTGAAGCGGAGGCGCTCTCCACAGGAAAGGTGAGAGGAACTCCAGGGACGTGCCACCATTCCCAGAGTCCCCCAGATGTCTCAGTCCATTCCAGGGAAACCTGTTTTCGCTGCACTGCCTTGACTTTCAAGCCGAGGATCGACTCACACCACGGTGGCACGTGGGACAGCCCTGTGGGAAAGCCTCGTGGGAAAGCGTCGTGGGAAAGCCTCGAGGAAAAGCCACAGATCCCTTGATCCACGCGAATGGAAGCGCGACACTGCTGCTACAGCTCGGGAGGAAGGCGCACATGCCTGCCCCTACTAGAGAAAAGGACTGACTCCCCTGGGGAGACTCCAGAAGTCCCCCAAGATCCATGTAAGCACTGGAGAGGAATCCTCAGGTTCCGGCACTGGAGATGAATCCTCAGGTTCCGAAACCGACTCCACACAAGGTCTTAGGCCCGGCATCGACGGGAGAGGAATCCCGAGAGGCCCTCGAGCAACTCGCATGGGGACTGGCCTTTCCTGAGGCCACCAGAGTGGGTCGCTGAGGTCCCCGTCGTAAGTCGAGAGCACCTGCCTCAACTCGAGAAAATCCAGGAGGTTCTCCCCTCCAGGCGAGATGAGGCCCATTTCCGCTGAGGCGTCTTGAGGCTAATCACACCTAACCTCTGGAACTTCCAAACGGTCCTTCACACCCTTGCTGCAACTCAAGAAGTTCCCTGAAATACCCGTCTCCACTCCAGAGGAAGCACGAGAGTCCCGCCCACATCCCAAAGGAGCCCCGTTTCTGCCTCCTAGCTCGAGAGGAGGGATCCTTTCCCTGCGTGGTCGGGAAAGAATTCCCGGCGTTTCCGTCACATCTCATGGGGAGGCGCTCTCCACAGGAAAGGCGAGAGGAACTCCAGGGTCGTGCCACCATTCCCAGAGTTCCACAGATGTCTCAGTCCGTTCCAGGGAAACCTGTTTTCCCTGCACTGCCTCGACTTTCAAGCCGAGAATCGACTCACATCACGGTGGCACGTGGGACAGCACTGTGGAAAAGCCTCGTGGGAAAGCCTCGAGGGAAAGCCAAAGATCCCTTGATCCACGGGGAGGGAAGCGCCACACTGCTACTACAGTTCAGGAGGAAAGCGCACGTGCATGCCCCCACTCGAGACGAGGACTGACTCCCCTGGGGAGACTCCAGAAGTACCCCCAAGATCCATGTCATCGCTGGAGAGGAAACCTCAAGTTCCGGCACCGAATCCACTCAAGGTCTTAGACACCGGCATCGACGGGAGAGGAATCCCGAGAGGCCCCGAGCAACTCGCAAGTGGACTAGCCTTTCCTGAGGCCACCAGAGCGTGTCCCTGAGGTCCCCTTTGTAATTCGAGTGCACCTACCGCAACTCGAGAAAATCCAGGAGGTTCTCCCCTCCAGGCGAGATGAGGCCCTTTTCCGCTGATGCGTCTCGAGGCAAAAGACACCTAACATCTGGAACTTCCAAAGGGTCCTTCACACCCTTGCTGCAACTCAAGAAGTTCCCAGACAAACCCGTCTCCACTGGAGAGGAAGCACGAGAGTCCCGCCCACATCCAGAGGAGCACCGTTTCCGCCTCCTAGCTCGAGAGGAGGGATCCTTTCCTTGCGTGGTCGGGAAAGAATTCCCGGCGTTCCCGTCGCACCTCAAGAGCAGACGCTCTCCACAGGAAAGGCGAAAGGAACTCCCAGGGTCGTTCCACCATTCCCAGAGTCCCCCAGATGTCTCAGTCCATTCCAGAGAAAACTTTTTTCCCTGCACTGCCTCGACTTTTCAAGCCGAGGATCGACTCACACCACGGTGGCACGTGAGACAGCCCTGTGGGAAAGCCCCGTGGGAAAGCCTCGTGGGAAAGCCTCGAGGGAAAACAAGAAACCCCTTGATCAACCCAACGGGAAAATTGACTCTGCTCCTAATGCTCGGGAGAAAAGCGCACGTGCATGCCCCCATTGGAGACGAAGATGACTCCCCTGTGGAGACTCCAGTAGTACCCCAAGATCCATGTCAGCACTGGAGAGGAAACCTCAGGTTCGGGCACCGACTCCAAACAAGGTCTTAGGCCCCGTCATCGACCGGAGAGGAATCCAGAGAGGCCCCTTAGCAACTCGCAAGTGGACTGGCATTTCCTGAGCGGACCAGAGCGGGTTACATAAGTCCTGGTCGTAACTGGAGAGCACCTGCTGAAACTCGAGAAAATCCAGGAGGTTCTCCCCTGCAGGCGAGATGAGGCCCATTTCTGCTGAGGCGTCTCGAGTCTAATCACACCTAACCTCTGGAACTTCCAAAGGGTCCTTCACACCCTTGCTGCAACTCAAAAAGTTCCCCGACATACCCGTCTCCACACGAGAGGAAGCCACCAGAGACCCGCCACATCCAGAGGAGCCCCGTTTCCGCCTCCTAGCTCGAGAGGAGGGATCCTTTCCCTGCGTAGTCAGGAAAGAATTCCTGGCGTTCCTGGCGCATCTCAAGAGGAGGCGCTCTCCACAGGAAAGGCGAGAGGAACTCCAGGGTCGTGCCACCATTCCCAGAGTCCCCCAGATGTCTCAGTCCATTCCAGGGAAACCTGATTTCCCTGCACTGCCTCGAATTTCTAGCCGAGGATCGACTCACACCACGATGGCACGTGGGACAGCCCTGTGGGAAAGCCTCGTGGGAAAGCCACGAGGGAAAGCCACAGATCCCTTGATCCATGCAAAGGGAAGCGTGACACTGCTGCTACAGCTCGGGAGGAAAGCGCACGTTCATGCCCCACACAAGACGACGACTAACTCCCCTGGGGAGACTCCAGAAGTACCCCAAGATCCCATGTCCACACTGGAGAGGAATCCTCAGGTTCCGGCACCGACTCAACACAAGGTCTTAGGCCCCCGGCATCGAAGGGAGAGGAATCCTGAGAGGCCCCGAGCAACTCGCATGTCGCCTGGCCTTTCCTGAGGCCACCAGAGCGGGTCCCTGAGGTCCCCGTCGTAAGTCGAGAGCACCTGCCGCAACTAGAGAAAATCCATTAGGTTCTCCCCTCCAGGCGAGATGAGGCCCATTTCCGCTGAGGCGTCTCGACGCTAATCACACCTAACCTCTGGAACTTCCAAAGGGTCCTTCACACCCTAGCTGCAACTCAAGAGGTTCCACGAGAGACCAGTCGCCACTCCATAGGAATCACCAGGGTACCACCACATCCAGGGAGGCCCAATTCCCCTCCTGGCTCAAGATGAGGGATCCTTACCCTGATTGGCCGGGAAAAATTCCTGTCATACCTGTCGCATCTCAAGAGGAGGAACGCTCCACAAGAAAGGTGAGAGGAACTCCAGGGTCGTTTCCACCATTCCAAGAGACCCCCAGATGTCTCAGTCCTTTCCAGAGGAACTTGTTTACCTGCACTGCCTCGACGTTCACGCGGAGGACCGACTCACACGATGGGCACGTGGGACAGCCCTGTGGGAAAGCCTCGTGGGAAAGCCTGGGAAAGCC
>NW_017199645.1:0-7264 GCF_001704415.2 Capra hircus
GGGATTCCTCTCCCTTCGATGCCGGTGCCTAAGATCTTGTGTGGAGTCGGTGCTGGAACCTGAGGATTCCTCTGCAGTGCTGACATGGATCTTGGTGTACTTCTGGAGTCTCTCAGGGCAGTCAGTCCGCTACTCCCACTGGGGGCATGCACGTGCGCTTTCCTCCCCGATCTGTAGCAGCAGTGTCACGCTTCCCTTCGCATGGATCAAGGGATCTGTGGCTTTCCCTCGAGGCTTTCCCACGAGGCTTTCCCACAGGGCTGTCCCACGTGCCACTGTGGTGTGAGTCGATCCTCGGTTTGAAAGTCGAGGCAGTGCAGGGAATAAAGGTTTCCCTGGAATGGACTGAGACATCTGGGGGACTCTGGGAATGGTGGCACGACCCTGGAGTCCTCTCTATTTTCCTGTGGAGAGCGCCTCCACTTAAGATGCGTTGGAAACGCCGTGAATTCTTTTCCGACCATGCAGGGGAAGGATCAATGCTCTCGAGCTATGAGGCGGAAACAGGGCTCCTCTGGATGTGGGTGGGACACTCGTGCTTCCTCTCGAGTGGAGACGGGTATGTCGGGGAACTTCTTGAGTTGCAGCAAGGGTGTGAAGGACCCTTTGGAAGTTCCAGAGGTTACGTGTGATTAGCCTCGAGACGCCTCAGCGGAAATGGGCCTCATCTCGCCTGGAGGGGAGAACCTCCTGGATTTTCTCGAGTTGCGGCAGGTGCTCTCGACTTACGACGGGGACCTCAGGGACCCGCTCTGGTGGCCTCAGAAAGGCCCCCCATTGCGAGTTGCTCGGGGGCATCTCGGATTCCACTACCGTCGATGCCCGGCCTAAGACCTTGTTTGGAGTCCGGAACCTGAGGATTCCTCTCCAGTGCTGACTTGGATATTACTTCTGGAGTCTCCCCAGGGGAGTCAGTCCTCGTCTCGAGTGGGGGCATGCACGAGCGCTTACCTCCCCGAGCAGCAGCATGCTTCCCTTCGCGTGAATCAAGGGAACAGTGGCTTTCCCTCGAGGCTTTCCCTAGAGGCTTTCCCACAGGCTTTCCCACGAGGCTTTACCACAGCGCTATCCACGTGCCACCATGGTGTGAGTCGATCCTCGGCTTGAAATTTGAGGCAGTGCCGGGAAAACAGGCTTCCCTGGAATGGCCTGAGACATCTGGGCGACTCTGGGAATGGTGGAAGGACCCTGGAGTTCCTGACGCCTTTCCTGTGGAAAGCCTACCCTCTTGAGATGCGACGGGAACGCCGGGAATTCTTTCCCGACCATGCAGGGAAAGGATCCCTCCTCTCGTGCTATGAGGCGGAAACGGGGCTCCTCTGGATGTGGGCGGGACTCTCGTGCTTCCTCTCGAGTGGAGACGGGTATGTCGGGGAACTTCTTGAGTTGCAGCAAGGATGTGAAGGACGTTTTCGAAGTTCCAGAGGTTAGGTGTGATTAGCCTGGGGACGCCTCAGAGGAAACGGGCCTCATCTCGCCTGGAGGGGAGAACCTCCTGGATTTTATCGAGTTGCGGCAGTTGCTCTCGACTTATGACGGGGACCTCAGGGACCCGCTCTGATGGCCTCAGGAAAGGCCAGTACCCATGCTAGTTGCTCGGGGCCTCTCGGGATTCTTCTCCCGTCGATGCAGGGGCCTAAAACCTTGTTTGGAGTCGGTGCCGGAACGTGAGGATTCCTCGCCAGTGCTGATGTGGATCTTGGGGTACTTCTGGAGTCTCTCCAGGGTAGTCAGTCCTCGTATCGAGTGGGGGCATGCACGTGCGCTTTCCTTCCGAGATGTAGCAGCAGTGTCACACTTCCGTTCGCGTGAATCAAAGCAACTGTGGCTTCCCTCGAGGCTTTCCCACGAGGCTTTCTCTCGAGGCTTTCCCGAGGCTTTCCCACAGGGCTGTCCCACGTGCCACAGTGGTGTGAGTCGATCCTCGGCTTGAAAGTAGAGGCAGTGCAGGGAAAACAGGTGTCCCTGGAATGGACTGGGACATCTGGGGGACTTAGGGAATGGTGGCACGTCCCTGGAGTTCCTCTCGCCTTTCCTGTGGAGATCGCCTCCTCTTGAGATGCACCGGAAACACTGGGAACTCTTTCCCGATCACTGATGGAAAGGATCCCTCCTCTCGAGCTAGGAGGCGGAAACGGGGCTCCTCTGAATTTGGGCGGGACTCTCGTGCTTCCTCTCGAGTGGAGACGGGTATGTTTGGGGATCTTCTTGAGTTGCAGCAAGGGTGTGAAGGACCCTTTGTAAGTTCCAGACGGTTAGGTGTGATTAGCCTTGAGACACCTCAGCGGAAATGGGTCCTTATCTCGCCTGGAAGGGGAGAACCTCCTGGATTTTCTCGAGTTGTGGCAGGTGCTCTCGACTAACGACGGGACCTCAGGGACCCGCTCTGGTGGCTCAGGAAAGGCCAGTCCCCATGCAAGTTGCTCGGGGGCCTCTCGGGATTCCTCTCCCTTCGATGCCAGGCCCTAAGACCTTGTTTGGAGTCGGTGCCGGAACCTGAGGATTCCTCTCCAGTGCTGACATGGATCCTGGGGTACTTCTGGAGTCTCCCCAGGGGAGTCACTCGTCGTCTCGAGTGCGGGTATGCACGTGCGCTTACCTCCCGAGCTGTAACAGCAGTGTCACGCTTCCCGTCGCGTGGATCAAGGGATCTGTGGCTTTCCCTCGAGGCTTTCCCACAGAGGCCTTTCCCACAGGGCTGTCCCACGTGCCACCGAGGTGTGAGTCGATCCTCGGCTTGAAAGTCGAGGCAGTGCAGGGAAAACAGGTTTCCCTGGAATGGACTGACACATCTGGGGGACTCTGGGAATGTGGCACAACCCGGGAGTTCCTCTCGCCTTTCCTGTGGAGAGCGCCTCCACTTGAGGTGTGACGGGAACGCCGGGAATTCTTTCCCGACCACGCAGGGAAAGGATCCCTCCTCTCGAGTTAGGAGGCGGAAACGGGGCTCCTCTGGATGTGGGCGGGACTCTCGTGCTTCCTCTCGAGTGTAGTCGGGTATCTCGGGGAACTTCTTGAGTTGCAGCAAGGGTGTGAAGGACCCTTTGGAAGTTCCAGAGTTTAGGTGTGATTAGCCTCGAGACGCCTCAGCGGAAATGGGCCTCATCTCGCCTGGAGGGGAGAACCTCCTGGATTTTCTCGAGTTGCGGCAGGTGCTCTCGACTTACGACGGGGACCTCAGGGACCCGCTCTGGTGGCCTCAGGCAAGGCCAGTCCCCATGCGAGTTGCTCGGGGGCCTCTCGGGATTCCTCTCCAGTGGATGCCGGGGCCTAAGATCTTGTGTGGAGTAGGTGCCGGAACCTGAGCATTCCTCTCAAGTGCTGAGATGGATCTTGGGGTACTTCTGGAGTCTCCCCAGGGGAGTCAGTCGTCGTCTCGAGTGGGGGAATGCACGTGCGCTTTCCTCCCGAGCGAAGCAGCAGTGTCACGCTTCCCTTTGCGTGGATCAAGGGATCAGGGGCTTTCCCTCGAGGCTTTCCCACAGGGCTTTCCCACGAGGCTTCCCCACAGGGCTGTCCCACGTGCCACCGTGGTGGTGAGTCGATCCTCCCTTGAAAGTCGAGGCAGTGCAGGGAAAACAGGTTTCCCTGCAATGGCCTGAGAAATCAGGGGGACTCTGGGAATGGGGCCTGATCCTGGAGTTCCTCTCGTCTTTCCTGTGGAGAGCGCCTCCTCTTGAGATGCGACAGGAATGCTAGGAATTCTTTCCCCGACCACGCAGGGAAAGGATCCCTCCTCTCGAGCTAGCAGTCGGAAACGGGGCCACTCTGGAAATGGGCGGGACTCTCATGTTACTCTTGAGTGGAGACCGGTATGTCGGGGAACTTCTTGAGTTGCAGCAAGGGTGTGAAGGACCCTTTGGAAGTTCCAGATGTTAGATGTGATTAGCCTCGAGACGCCTCAGCGGAAATGGGCCTCATCTCGCCTGGAGGGGAGAACCTCCTGGATTTTCTCGAGTTGCGGCAGGTGCTCTCAACTTACGACGGGGACCTCAGGGACCCGCTCTGGAGGCCTCAGGAAAGGCCAGTCCCCATGCGAGTTGCTCGGGGGCCTCTCGGGATTCCTCTCCCTTCGATGCCGGTGCCTAAGATCTTGTGTGGAGTCGGTGCTGGAACCTGAGGATTCCTCTGCAGTGCTGACATGGATCTTGGTGTACTTCTGGAGTCTCTCAGGGCAGTCAGTCCGCTACTCCACTGGGGGCATGCACGTGCGCTTTCCTCCCGATCTGTAGCAGCAGTGTCACGCTTCCCTTCGCATGGATCAAGGGATCTGTGGCTTTCCCTCGAGGCTTTCCCACGAGGCTTTCCCACAGGGCTGTCCCACGTGCCACTGTGGTGTGAGTCGATCCTCGGTTTGAAAGTCGAGGCAGTGCAGGGAATAAAGGTTTCCCCTGGAATGGACTGAGACATCTGGGGGACTCTGGGAATGGTGGCACGACCCTGGAGTCCCTCTATTTTCCTGTGGAGAGCGCCTCCACTTAAGATGCGTGGAAACGCCGTGAATTCTTTTCCCGACCATGCAGGGAAAAGGATCCAATGCTCTCGAGCTATGAGGCGGAAACAGGGCTCCTCTGGATGTGGGTGGGACACTCGTGCTTCCTCTCGAGTGGAGACGGGTATGTCGGGGAACTTCTTGAGTTGCAGCAAGGGTGTGAAGGACCCTTTGGAAGTTCCAGAGGTTAGGTGTGATTAGCCTCGAGACGCCTCAGCGGAAATGGGCCTCATCTCGCCTGGAGGGGAGAACCTCCTGGATTTTCTCGAGTTGCGGCAGGTGCTCTCGACTTACGACGGGGACCTCAGGGACCCGCTCTGGTGGCCTCAGAAAGGCCAGTCCCCATGCGAGTTGCTCTCGGGCCTCTCGGGATTCCTCTCCGTCGATGCCGGGGCAAAGATCTTGTGTGGAGTAGGTGCCAGAACCTGAGCATTCCTCTCCAGTGCTGACATGGATCTTGGGGTACTTCTGGAGTCTCCCCAGGGGAGTCACCGTCGTCTCGAGTGGGGGTATGCACGTGCGCTTACCTCCCGAGCTGTAAGCAGCAGTGTCACGCTTCCCTTCGCGTGGATCAAGGGATCTGTGGCTTTCCCTCGAGGCTTTCCCACGAGGCCTTTCCCACAGGGCTGTCCCACGTGCCACCCGAGGGTGTGAGTCGATCCTCGGCTTGAAAAGTCGAGGCAGTGCAGGGAAAACAGGTTTTCCCTGGAATGGACCTGACACATCTGGGGGACTCTGGGAATGTGGCACAACCCGGGAGTTCCTCTCGCCTTTCCTGTGAGAGCGCCTCCCCTTGAGGTGTGACGGGAACGCCGGGAATTCTTTCCCGACCACGCAGGGAAAGGATCCCTCCTCTCGAGTTAGGAGGCGGAAACGGGGCTCCTCTGGATGTGGGCGGGACTCTCGTGCTTCCTCTCGAGTGTAGTCGGGTATGTCGGGGAACTTCTTGAGTTGCAGCAAGGGTGTGAAGGACCCTTTGGAAGTTCCAGAGTTTAGGTGTGATTAGCCTCGAGACGCCTCAGCGGAAATGGGCCTCATCTCGCCTGGAGGGGAGAACCTCCTGGATTTTCTCGAGTTGCGGCAGGTGCTCTCGACTTACGACGGGGACCTCAGGGACCCGCTCTGGTGGCCTCAGGCAAGGCCAGTCCCCATGCGAGTTGCTCGGGGCCTCGGGATTCCTTCCAGTGGATGCCGGGCCTAAGATCTTGTGTGGAGTAGGTGCCGGAACCTGAGCATTCCTCTCAAGTGCTGAGATGGATCTTGGGGTACTTCTGGAGTCTCCCCAGGGGAGTCAGTCGTCGTCTCGAGTGGGGGAATGCACGTGCGCTTTCCTCCCGAGCGAAGCAGCAGTGTCACGCTTCCCTTTGCGTGGATCAAGGGATCAGGGGCTTTCCCTCGAGGCTTTCCCACAGGGCTTTCCCCACGAGGCTTCCCACAGGGCTGTCCCACGTGCCACCGTGGTGTGAGTCGATCCTCCTTGAAAGTCGAGGCAGTGCAGGGAAAACAGGTTTCCCTGCAATGGCCTGAGAAATCAGGGGGACTCTGGGAATGGGGCCTGATCCTGGAGTTCCTCTCGTCTTTCCTGTGGAGAGCGCCTCCTCTTGAGATGCGACAGGAATGCTAGGAATTCTTTCCCGACCACGCAGGGAAAGGATCCCTCCTCTCGAGCTAGCAGTCGGAAACGGGCCCACTCTGGAAATGGGCGGGACCTCATGTTACTCTTGAGTGGAGACCGGTATGTCGGGGAACTTCTTGAGTTGCAGCAAGGGTGTGAAGGACCCTTTGGAAGTTCCAGATGTTAGATGTGATTAGCCTCGAGACGCCTCAGCGGAAATGGGCCTCATCTCGCCTGGAGGGGAGAACCTCCTGGATTTTCTCGAGTTGGCGGCAGGTGCTCTCAACTTACGACGGGGACCTCAGGGACCCCGCTCTGGAGGCCTCAGGAAAGGCCAGTCCCCATGCGAGTTGCTCGGGGCCTCTCGGGATTCCTCTCCCTTCGATGCCGGTGCCTAAGATCTTGTGTGGAGTCGGTGCTGGAACCTGAGGATTCCTCTGCAGTGCTGACATGGATCTTGGTGTACTTCTGGAGTCTCTCAGGGGCAGTCAGTCCGCTACTCCACTGGGGCATGCACGTGCGCTTTCCTCCCGATCTGTAGCAGCAGTGTCACGCTTCCCTTCGCATGGATCAAGGGATCTGTGGCTTTCCCCTCGAGGCTTTCCCACGAGGCTTTCCCACAGGGCTGTCCCACGTGCCACTGTGGTGTGAGTCGATCCTCGGTTTGAAAGTCGAGGCAGTGCAGGGAATAAAGGTTTCCCTGGAATGGACTGAGACATCTGGGGGACTCTGGGAATGGTGGCACGACCCTGGAGTCCTCTATTTTCCTGTGGAGAGCGCCTCCACTTAAGATGCGTTGGAAACGCCGTGAATTCTTTTCCGACATGCAGGGGAAAGGATCAATGCTCTCGAGCTATGAGGCGGAAACAGGGCCTCCTCTGGATGTGGGTGGGACACTCGTGCTTCCTCTCGAGTGGAGACGGGTATGTCGGGGAACTTCTTGAGTTGCAGCAAGGGTGTGAAGGACCCTTTGGAAGTTCCAGAGGTTACGTGTGATTAGCCTCGAGACGCCCTCAGCGGAAATGGGCCTCATCTCGCCTGGAGGGGAGAACCTCCTGGATTTCTCGAGTTGCGGCAGGTGCTCTCGACTTACGACGGGGACCTCAGGGACCCGCTCTGGTGGCCTCAGAAAAGGCCAGTCCCCATGCGAGTTGCTC
>NW_017199646.1:0-7263 GCF_001704415.2 Capra hircus
TTCCATCCAAACGCAAAAGAATACACCTTCTTCTCAAGTGCACATGGAACATTCTCCAGGATAGACCATATCCTGGGTCATAAATCAAACCTCAGTAAATTTAAGAAAATTGGAATCATATCAAGTGTCTTCTCTGACCACAATGCTATGAGACTAGATATCAATTACAAGAAAAAAAACTGTAAGAAAAACACAAGCACATGGAGGTTAAAGAACACATTTCTAAATAACCAACAAGTTACTAAAGAAATCAAAAGGGAAATCAAAAAATTCTAGAAACAAATGACAATGAAAACACAACAACTCAAAACCTATGGATGCAATGAAAGCAGTTCTAAGAGTGAAGTTTATAGCAATACAATCCTACCTCAAAAACAAGAAAAACATCAAATAGACAACCTAACTTTACAACTAAAATGACTGGAAAAAAAGAACCAAAAAAACACCCCAAAATTAGTAGAAAGAAATCATAAAGATCTGAGCAGATAAATAAAAAAGAAATGAAAGAAACAAGAGTAAAGATTAATAAAACTAAAAGCTGGTTCTTTGAAAAGATAAACAAAATTGACAAGCCTTTAGCCAGACTCATCAAGGGAAAAGAGAGAGAAGAATCAAATCAACAAAATTAGAAATGAAAAAGGGGAGAGGTTACAACAGACAGTGAAGAAATACAAAGGATTATGAGACTATTATGAACAATTATATGGCAAAAAATGGATAACATGGAAGAAATGACAGATTCTTAGAAAAGTTTAATCTTCCAAGACTGAACCAGGAAGAAATAGAAATTATGAACAACCCAATTACCAGCACTGAAATCGAAGCTGTGATCAAAAATCACACACACACACACACACACACACACACACACAAAAAGCCCAGGACTAGATGGCTTCACAAGAGAATTCTATCGAGCATTTAGAGAAGAACTAATGCCTATCCTTCTAAAACTCTTTCAAAAAATTGCAGGTGAAGGGACACTTCCAAACTTATTCTACAAGGCCACCATCACCCTGATACCAAAACCAAAGACAACACAAAAAAAGAAAACCACAGGCCAATATCACTGATAAACATAGATGCAAAAATCTTCAACAAAATTTTAGCAAACAGAATTCAGCAACACATCAAAAAGCTCATACATCATGATCAAGTTGGGTTTATTCCAGGAATGCAAGGATTCTTCAGTATACACAATTCAATCAATGTGATGCACGATATTAACAAATTGAAAGATAAAAACCATTTGATAATCTCAATAGATGCAGGAAAAAACCTTTGACAAAATTCAGCATCCATTTATGATGAAAACTCTTCAAAAAATGGGCATAGAAGGAACCTACTTCAACATAGTGAAGGCCATATATGATAAGCCTACAGCAAACATTATCTTCAATAGTGAAAAACTGAAAGCATTCCCCTAAGATCGGGAACAAGACAAGGGTGTCCACTTTCCCAACTATTTATTCAACATAGTTCTGAAAGTCCTAGCTACAGCAATCAGAGACGAAAAAGAAATAAAAGGAATCTAGATCAGAAAAGAAGTAAAGCTCTCACTGTTTTCAAATGACATGATACTGTACATAGAAAACACTAAAGATAGTATCAGAAAATTACTAGAGCTAATCAGTGAATTTAACAAAGTTGCAGGATACAAAATAAATATGCAGAAATAACTTGCATTTCTATAAACTAACAATGAAAAATCAGAAAGATAAATAAAGGAATCAATCCCATTCACCATTGCAAAAAGAATTAAATAGCTAGGAATAAACTTACTTAAGGAGACGAACTGTACACAGAAAATTATGTGACACTGATGAAAGAAATCAAAGACAACATAAAAAGATGGAGAGATACAGAGTATCCAGATGGAGTATTGATACAGAATCAATACTGTGAAAATGACTGTACTACCAAATGCAATCTACAGATTCAGTACGATCCCTTTCAAATTACCAATGGCATTTTTCACAGAACTAGAACAAAAAATTTCACAATTCATATGGAAACACAAAAGACCCCAAATAGCCAAAGCAGTCTTGAGAAAGAAGAATGCAGCTGGAGGAATCAACTTTCCTGACTTCAGATTATATTACAAAGCTACAGTCATCAAGACAGTATGGTACTGGGACAAAAACAGAAATATAGACCAATGGAACAAGATAGAAAGCCCAGAAATACACTCATGTAGCTATGGTATCTTATTTTTGACAAAGGAGGCAAGAATATACAATGGGGCAAAGACAGCCTCTTCAATAAATGATGCTGGGAAAACTGGACAGCTACATGTAAAAGAATGAAATAAGAACACTTCCTAGCACCATACACAAAGACAAACTCAAAATTAACTAAAAAACTAAATGTGAGACCAGAAACTATAAAACCCTTAGAGGAAAACATAGGCAGAACACTTGATGACATAAAGCAAGATCCTCTATGACCCACCTCCTAGAATAATGGAAATAAAAACAAAAGTAAACAAGGGGCCTGTTTAAACTTAAAAGCTTTTGCACAGCAATGGAAACTATAAGCAAGGTGAAGAGACAACCCTCTGAATGCGAGAATAATAGCAAATGAAACTGACAAAGGATTAATTTCCAAAATATACAAGCAGCTCACATAACTCAATGCCAGAAAAACAAAGAACCCAATCAAAAAGTGGGGAAAAGACTTAAATAGACATTTCTCCAAAGAAGACATACAGATGGCTAACAAACACATGAAAAGATGCTCAACTTCACTCATTATTAGAGGAATGCAAATCAAAACTACAGTGAGATATCACCTCATACCAGTCAGGATGGCCATCATCAAAAAGTCTACAAACAATAAATTCTGGAGAGGGTGTGGCGAAAAGGGAACACTCTTGTACTGTTGGTGGGAATGTAAATTGATGCAGCCGCTGTGGAAGACGGTATGGAGATTCCTTAAAAACCTAGGAATAAAACCACCATATTACCCAGCAATCCCTCTCTGAGGCATATACCCTGAGGAAACCAAAGTTGAAAAAGTCACATATGTCCCATTGTTCATTGCAGCACTATTTACAATAGCTAGAACATGGAAGCAAACTGGATGTCCATCAACAGATAAATGGATAAAGATGCTGTGTTACATATACACAGTGGAATATTACTCAGCCAGAAAAAGGAACCCACATTTGAGTCAGTTCTGATGAGGTGGATGAACCTAGAACCTATTATACAGAGTGAAGTGAGTCAGAAAGAGGAAGATAAATATCATATTCTAACACATATATACAGAATCTAGAAAAATGATACTGAAGAATTCATTTTCAGGGAAACAATGGAATAACAGACATAGAGAATAGACTTACGGACATGGGGAGAGGAGAGGAGAGGTGAGATATATGGAAAGAGTAACATGGAAACTTGCCAAAAAAAAAAAAAAGAATTCAGTTGTACCACAGTACTTGGCATAGGATAAGTACTTAATAAATCATTTTTTGATAAATATATAAGTAACAAATAAATTTGCATACCAAAGGTAATTTTCCCATTGTTTCAGTTCAAGCTTCCCTGAGTTTGAAAAAAGGTATAGTGACTCTTCATCCACCCATGCACTGACCCTGATAATACAAGTCACACTCATCAGTTTAGCATTTCCTCCTTGTCCCCACAAAGGAAATTCAAAGTAGAATTATCTCACATAAATGTAATTTTAAAGTCAACTTATGTATTTCTTTTAGAAGATTTAAATTCAAAATTTCTGATTCTGGATAAAGAAATAAAAAACTTTACTGCTCACTGTTTGATATAACATGAGCTCTTCCTCCCCTTTTTCTTTACAAGCTCATTTTTAAAATCTAACTAAACATTGCACTTTCTACTGCAAATTTGAAAACTCTAGAAAAGTCAGAAAGGTAACAATCAGCCAGTAACCTATCACTCAAATATAACTGATAATACTTGAATTGATTTCCTTCTAGAATATATATGAATGTGTGTGTATACATAACTATGTGCTATGCTGTGTTTAGTCATTCAGTCGTGAGTCGTGTCTGACTCTTTGCGACCCCATGAACTGTAGCCCACCTGGCTCCTCTGTCCATGGGATTCTCCAGGCAAGAATACTAGAGTGGGTAGATGTTTCCTTCTCCAGGGGATCTTCCAAACCCAAGGATCAAATCCAGGTCTCCGACTGCAGGCAAATTCTTTACTGTCTGAGCCACCAGAGAAGCCTATGCTGCTGCTGCTGCTGCTGCTAAGTCGCTTCAGTCGTGTCCAACTCTGTGCGACCCCATAGACAGCAGCCCACTAGGCTCCCCCGTCCCTGGGATTCTCCAGGCAAAAACAATGGAGTGGGTTGCCATTTCCTTCTCCAATGCATGAAAGTGAAAAGTGAAAAGTGAAAGTGAAGTCACTCAGTCATGTCAGACTGTTTGCGACCCCATGGACTGCAGCCTACCAGGCTCCTCTACCCATGGGATTTTCCAAGCAAGAGTACTGGAGTGGGGGTACCATTGCCTTCTCCCAGAGAAGCCTATACATAACTATAATTCCATATAATTTTATATCTTGGTTTTTTCTTCGTATAAGAAGTGTATCTCTTACAGAATATACATATTTTATGTTATAAATTCTTGCAGGCATTTTAAAGTCTACATAACAGTTTGTACAGTTATACAAACTTTAAGCATTCCTCTTTTTTGGCTTTTATAAAAATCTTTGATCTTATGACAAGTTTGAGCGTTTATGTGAGTTTATGTGAAACAATGTTATGGGCATGCTTGTGTATATTATCCTTTCTTAAAATTAATGCCTGAAGGCTGTAAAACTGAGTTGTTGATATGGTAGCTTCTAAAGGTGGGTGGGGATAAAGAGGCTACTGAGAAAATGCCAAATCACTCTTTGCTATATATACTTCTGCATTATTTAAGGAGTATGCTTTAGTTTTGTAATTCAAAATATTTTAAAATAAAATAACAACATAGCAGTGAACATATTTGTGTATAAAATTCCCCCTAAATTTCAAGATTATCTTGGCATAAATGACCAGAAATGTATTACTAAATCAGAGGGTCTGAACATTTTGAAGCCTTTTGATAAAAACTGGCAAATTGCTTTCCTAATGAGCTGTCATGAATACGTTCTTGAGGAAAATAGTAAACAATTGAACCAGAAAGAAATTTCTCATCACGAATTTAAATGAGCTTGGCTTATCAAAGTTCAGTTTTAAGTATGCACCCTTAACTCTTTCCAGGCTTTTTTCTCACTGGGAAAGTTAAACCAGATATAAATCATTATAATAGAATGCACTAAATGTATACTGTCAACCTGTATTTTAAAAATATGACAATGTGTAAGAGTTTTTTATAGAAATAAGTATTAACCTGTTTGACTTCCAATTAACACTTGAAATTTTTTTCTCATTACAAAAGACTTGTACAATAGCTTTAATATCAAGTAACTTTGTTTCAAATGTGAAATACAAATGGATGTCATCTTTAATTTATCCCCAAATAACTATTTTCATAGTTGGTTTAATCACTTTCTTTAAAATATCCAAAAAGAAACTTTAATGATGATCATCTTCTTTAAATGTTGACAAATGACAGATTGATTAGAACAAATTTCATTTAGAGCATGAGATAATTAGAAGTGTCTTTTTCTGTTTGCTCAAAAGATAATTATCAGAAAATTAAAACATTTTATGAATTTTTTTCATTTAAATATGATTAATCAGTCTAGGTGGCAGAAGTTTTTAATAAAAAAGCAGAAAAATAGTTAAAATTTTAAAAGGTCATTACATTTAGAATGTTAAACGCAAGAAGAAGGCAGCAACACGTGGTATAAAATAACTAGGGTTTGGCTACAGACGGACCTGAGTTCAAAATACTAGCTTTGTGATCTAGAATAAGTTGTTTTAACTTTGGCTTATGTTGTGTATTTTTCATCTATAAAGTAAATAAGGAAATATTTGCCAATGATGTTTAGCACCAGTGCTAAGAGGAAAGTTCATAGCAATACAGGCATACCTCAAGAAACAAGAAAAAAGTCAAATAAATAACCTAACTCTACAACTAAAGCAACTAGAAAAGGAGGAATTGGAGAACCCCAGAGTTAGTAGAAGGAAAGAAATCTTAAAAATTAGGGCAGAAATAAATGCAAAAGAAACAAAAGAGACCATAGCAAAAAATCAACAAAGCCAAAAGCTGGTTCTTTGAAAGGATAAATAAAATTGACAAACATTAGCCAGACTCATCAAGAAGCAAAGAGAGAAAAATCAAATCAATAAAATTAGAAATGAAAATGGAGAGATCACAATAGACAACACAGAAATACAAAGGATCATAAGAGACTACTATCAGCAGTTGTATGCCAATAAAATGGACAACGTGGAAGAAATGGACAAATTCTTAGAAAAGTACAATTTTCCAAAACTGAACCAGAAGAAATAGAAAATCTTAACAGACCCATCACAAGCACGGAAATTGAAATGGTAATCAGAAATCTTCCAGCAAACAAAAGCCCAGGTCCAGACGGCTTCACAGCTGAATTCTACCAAAAATTTCGAGAAGAGCTAACACTATCCTCCTCAAACTCTTCCAGAAAATTGCAGAGGAAGGTAAACTTCCAAACTCATTCTATGAGGCCACCCACCCTAATACCCAAAACCTGACAAAGATGTCACAAAAAAAGAAAACTACAGGCCAATATCACTGATGAACATAGATGCAAAAATCCTCAACAAAATTCTAGCAATCAGAATCCAACAACACATTAAAAAGATCATACACCATGACCAAGTGGGCTTTATTCCAGGGATGCAAGGATTCTTCAATATCCGCAAATCAATCAATGTAATTCATCACATTAACAAATTGAAAAATAAAAACCATATGATTATATCAATAGATGCAGAGAAGGCCTTTGACAAAATTCAACATCCATTTATGATAAAAACTCTCCAGAAAGCAGGAATAGAAGGACATACCCAACATAATAAAGCTATATATGACAACCCACAGCAAAACATTATCCTCAATGGTGAAAAATTGAAAGCATTTCCCTAAAGTCAGGAAAAGACAAGGGTGTCCACTTTCAAACTGCTACTATTCAACATAGTTCCGGAAGTTTTGGCCACAGCAATGAGAGCAGAAAAAGAAATAAAAGGAATCCAAATTGAAAAGAAGAAGTAAAACTCTCACTGTTTGCAGATGAATGATCCTCTACATGGAAAACCCTAAAGACTCACAGAAATTGCTAGAGCTAATCAATGAATATAGTAAAGTTGCAG
>NW_017199647.1:0-7263 GCF_001704415.2 Capra hircus
CAGAAGAACTAACGCGCGCGAATTCGCACTTTTCCTCCAGAAAAGGTCAGAAGAGTGAAAAAGCAGAGCACAAAAACCGGCAGATTTTGTTGGGGTACATGCATAAAATTTCCAGAGGGGTCCCTGAAGTCTGAGCACGCCTTGCGTATGTCAGCTTCCCTTCCTCATAAACTTGTCACGGGCGGGCTTCCTCACACTGGCTCCCAGCAGTCTTAGGCCCCGGCATCAACGGGAGAGGAATCCTGAGAGGCCCCCGAGCAACTCGCATGCGGATGGCCTTTCCTGAGGCCACCAGAGCGGGTCCCTGAGGTCCCCGTCGTAAGTTGAGAGCACCTGCCGCAACTCGAGAAAATCCAGGAGGTTCTCCCCTCCAGGCGAGGTGAGGCCCATTTCCGCTGAGGCGTCTAGAGGCTAATATCACCTAAACCCTGGAACTTCCAAAGGGTCCTTCACACCCTTGCTGCAACTCAAGAAGTTCCGCGACATACCCGTCTCCACTCGAGAGGAAGCACGAGAGTCCCGGCCTCATCCAGAGGAGCCCCGTTTCCGCCTCCTAGCTCTAGAGGAGGGATCCTTCCCTGCATGGTCGGGAAAGAATTCCCGGCGTTTCCGTCGCATCTCAAGAGAAGGCGCTCTCCACAGGAAAGGCGAGAGGAACTCCGGAGTCGTGCCACCATTCCCAGAGTCCCCCAGATGTCTCAGTCCATTCCAGGGAAACCTGTTTCCCTGCACTGCCGCGACTTTCAAGCCGAGGATTGACTCACACCAAGGTGGCAAGTGGGACAGCCCTGTGGGAAAGCCTCCTGGGCAAGCCCTCGAGGGAGAGCCACAGATCCCTTGATCCACGCGAAGGGAAGCGTGGGAAGCGTGACACTCCTGCTACAGCTCGAGAGGAAATCGCACGTGCATGCCCCAATTCGAGACAAGGACTGACTCCCCTGGGGAGACTACAGAAATACCCTAAGATCCATGTCAGCACCGGAGAGGAATCCTCAGGTTCCGGCACCGACTCCACACAAGGTCTTAGGCCCCGGAATCGACAGGAGAGGAATCCTGAGATGCCGCCGACCAACTCGCTGGGGACTGAACTTTCCTGAGGCCACCAGAGCGGGTCCATGAGGTCCCCGTCATAAGTCGAGAGCACCTGCCACAACTCGAGAAAATCCAGGAGGTTCTCCCATCCAGGCGAGATTAGGCCCATTTCCGCGGCGGCGTCTCGAGGCTAATCACACCTAACCTCTGGACCTTCCAAAGGGTCCTTCACACCCTTGCTGCAAGTCAAAAAGTTCCCCGACATACCCATCTCCACTCGAGAGGAATCACGAGAGTCCCTCCCTCATTCAGAGGAGCGCCGTTTCCGCCTCCTAGCTCGAGAGGAGGGATCTTTCCCTGCGTGGTCGGGAAAGAATTCCCGGCGATTCCCGTCGCATCTCAAGACTAGGCGCTCTCCAGAGGAAAGGCGAGAGGAACTCCAGGGTCGTGACACCATTCCCAGAGTCCCCCAGATGTCTTAGTCCAATCCAGGGAAACCTGTTTTCCCTGCACTGCCTCGACTTTCAAGACGAGGATCGACTCACACCACGGTGGCACGTGGGACAGCCCTGTGGGAAAGCCTCGTGGGAAAGCCTCGAGGAAAGCCACAGATCCCTTGATCCACGCGAAGGGAAGCGTGACACCTGCTGCTACAGTTCGGGAGGAAAGCTCACGTGCATGCCCCACTCGAGACGAGGACTGACTGCACTGGGGAGACTCCATAAGTACCCCAAGATCCATGTCAGCACTGGAGAGGAATCCTCAGGTTCCGTCACCGAATCACACAAGGTCTTATGGCCCGGCATCGACGGGAGAGGAATCCTGAGAGGCCCACGAGCAACTCGCATGGGGACTGGCCTTTCCTGAGGCCACCAGAGAGGGTCCCTGAGGTCCCTGTCGTAAGTCTGAGAGCACCTGCCGGCAACTCAGAGAAAATCCAGGAGGTTCTCCCCTCCAGGCGAGTTGAGGCCCATTTCCGCTGAGGCGTCTCGAGGCTAATCACACCTAACCTCTGGAACTTCCAAAGGGTCCTTCACAACCCTTGCTGCAACTCAAGAAGTTCCCCGACATACCCGTCTCCACTCGAGAGGAAGCACGAGAGTCCCGACCACATCCAGAGGAGCCCCGTTTCCGCCTCCTAGCTCGAGAGGAGGGAACCTTTCCCTGCGTGGTCGGGAAAGAATTCCCAGCGTTTCCGTCGCATCTCAAGAGGAGGCGACCTCCACAGGAAAGGCGAGAGGAACTCCAGGGTCGTGCCACCATTCCCAGAGTCCCCCAGATGTCTCAGTCCATTCCAGGGAAAACTGTTTTCCCTGCACTGCCTCGACTTTTCAAGCCGAGGATCGACTCACACCACGGTGGCACGTGGGACAGTCCTGTGGGAAAGCCTCATGGGAAAGCCTCGTGGGAAAGCCTCGTGGGAAAGCCTCGTGGGAAAGCCTCGTGGGAAAGCCACAGATCCCTTGATCCACGCGAAGGGAAGCGTGACACTGCTGCTACAGATCGGGAGGAAAGCGCACGTGCATGACCCCACTCGTGAGGAGGACTGAATCCCCTGGGGAGACTCCAGAAGTACCCCAAGATCCACGTCAGCACTGGAGAGGAATCCTCAGGTTCCCTCACGGAATCCACACAAGATCTTACGCACCGGCATCGACGGAAGAGGAATCCCGAGAGGCCCCCGAGCAACTCGCATTGGGACTGGCCTTTCCTGAGGCCACCAGAGCGGGTCCCTGAAATAGCCGTCGTACATCGAGAGCACCTGCCGCACATCGGGAAAATCCAGAAGGTTTTCCGCTCCAGGCGAGATGAGGCTCATTTCCTCTGAGGCGTATCCAGCTAATCACACCTAACCTCAGGAACTTCCAAAGGGTCCTTCACACTCTTGCTGCTACTCAAAAAGTTCCCCGACATTCCTGTCTCCACTCGAGAGAAAGCACGAGAGTCCCACCCACATCCAGAGGAACCCCGTTTCCGCCTCATAGCTTGAGAGGAGGGATCCTTTCCCTGCGTGGTTGGGAAAGAATTCCCGGCCATCCAGTCGCATCTCAATAGGAGGCGCTCTCCAGAGGAAAGAGGAGAGGAACTCCAGGGTCGTGTCACCATTCCCAGAGTCCCCCAGATGTCTCAGTCCATTCCAGGGAAACCTGTTTTCCCTGCACTGCCTCGACTTTCAAGCCGAGGATCGACTCACACCACGGTGGCACGTGAGACAGCCCTATGGGAAAGCCAAGTGGGAAAGCCTCGAGGGAAAGCCACTGATCCCTTGATCCACTCGACGGGAAGAATGACACTGCTGCTACAGCTCGGAAGGAAAGTGCACGTGCATGCCCCCACTCGAGACGAGGACTGACTCCCCAGGGGAGACTCCAGAGGTACCCCAAGATCCATGTCAGCACTGGAGAGGAATCCTCAGGTTCCGGCACAGACTCCACACATGGTCTTGTGCCCCGTCATCGATGGGAGAGGAAACGGAGACACCCCCGAGCAACTCTCTTGGGGACTGGCCTTTCCTGTGGCCACCAGAGCGGTTCCCTGAGGACCCCGTCTTAAGTCGAGAGCACCTGCCGCAACTCGAGAAAATCCAGGAGGTTCTCCCCTCCAGGCGAGATGAGGCCCATTTCCGCTGAGGCGTCTTGAGGCTAATCACATCTAACATCTGGAACTTCCAAAGGGTCCATTCACACCCTTGCTGCAACTCAAGAAGTTCCCCGACATACACGTCTCCACGCGAGAGGAAGCACGAGAGTCCCGCCCACATCCAGAGGAGCACCGTTTCCGCCTCCTAGCTCAAGAGGAGGTATCCTTTCCCTGCCGTGGTCGGGAAAGAATTCCCGGCGTTCCCGTTCGCATCTCAAGATGCAGGCCGCTCTCCACTAGGAAAGGTGCGAGACGAACTCCAGGGTCGTACCACCATTCCCAGAGTCCCCCAGATATCTCAGTCCATTCCAGGGAAACCGTGTTTTCCCTAGCACTGTCTAGACTTTCAAGCCGAGGATCGACTCACACCACGGTGGCACGTGGGAAAGCCCTGTGGGAAAGTCTCGTGGGAGGCTCATGGAAAGCCTAGGAGGGAAATCCACAGATCCCTTGATCCACGCGAAGGGAAGCGCTGACACTGCTGCAACATGCTCGGGAGGAAAGCGCACGTGCAATGTCCCCACTCGTAGACGAGGACTGACTCTCCCAGGGAGACTCCAGAAGTACCCCAAGATCCATGTCAGCACTGGAGAGGAATCCTCAGGTTTCGGCACCTGACTCCACACAAGAGCTTAGGCCCCAGCATCTGACGGGAGAGGAATCCCGAGAGGCCCCCGAGCAACTCGCATGGGGACTGGACCTTTCCTGAGGCCACCAGAGCGGGTCCCTGAGGTCCTCGTCGTTAAGTCGAGAGCACCTGTCCGCAACTCGAGAAAATCCAGGTAGGTTCTAACCCTCCAGGCGAGATGATGGAACCATTTCCGCTGAGGCGTCTACGAGGCTAATCACATCTAAACATCTGGAAATTTCCAAAGGGTCCTTCACACCCTTGCTGCAACTCAAGAAGTTGCCCGAGCATACCCGTCTCCACTCGAGAGGAAGCACTGAGAGTCCCACCCACATCCAGAGGAGCCACGTTTCCTGCCTCCTAGCTCGAGAGGAGGGATCCTTTCACTGCAGTGGTCGGGAAAGATTTCCCAGCGTTCCCGTCGTATCTCAAGAGGAGACGCTCTCCACAGGAAAGGCGAGAGGAACTCCAGGGTCGTGCCACCATTCCCAGTGTCCCCCAGATATCTCAGTCCATTCCCAGGGAAACCTGTTTTCCCTGCACTGTCCTCGACTTTCAAGCCGAGGATCGACTCACACCACGGTGGCATGTGGGACAGCACTTTGGGAATGACTCGTGGGAAAGCCTCATGGAAAGCCTCGAGGGAAATCCACAGATCCCATGATCCACGCGAAAGGAAGCGTGACACTGCTGCTACAGCTCGGGAGGAAAGCGCACATGCATGCCCCCACTCGAGACGAGGACTGACTCTACTGGGAAGACTCCAGAAGTATCCCAAGATCCTTGTCAGCGCTGGAGAGGAATGCTCAGGTCCCGGCACCTACTCCACTCAAGATCTTAGGCCCCGGCATCGACGGGAGCAGAATCCCGAGAGGCCCCCTAGCCACTCGCATGTGGACTGGCCTTTCCTGAGGCCACCAGAGCGGTCCCTGAGGTCCCCGTCGTACGTCGAGAGCACCTGCCGCAACTCGAGAAAATCCAGGAGGTTCTCCCCTCCAGGCGAGATGAGGCCCATTTCCGCTGAGGCGTCTCGAGGCTAATCACACATAAACTCTGGAAATTGCAAAGGGTCCTTCACACCCTTACTGCAACTCAAAAAGTTCCCCGACATACCCGTCTCCACGCGAGAGGAAGCACGAGAGTTCCGCCCATATCCAGAGGAGCCCCGTATCTGCCTCCTAGCTCGAGAGGAGGGATCCTTTCCCTTCGTGTTGGGGCACGAATTCCTGGCGTTCCCGTCGCATCTCAAGAGGAGGCGCTCTTCACAGGAAAGACGAGAGGAACTCCAGAGTCGTGCCACCATTCCCAGAGTCCCCCAGATGTCTCAGTCCATGCCAGGGAAAACTGTTTTCCCTGCACTGCCTCTACTTTCAAGCCGAGGATCGACTCACACCACGGTGGTCACGTGGGACAGCCCTGTGGGAAAGACTCGTGGGAAAGCCCCTGATCCCTTGATCCACGCCAAGGGAAGCGTGACACTGCTGCTACAGCTCGGGAGGAAAGCGCACGTGCATGCCCATACTCGAGACGAGGACTGACTCCCCTGTGGAGACTCCAGAAGTACCCCAAGATCCATGTCAGCACTGGAGAGGATTCCTCAGGTTCGGCACCGAATCCACACATGATCTTAGGCCCCGGCATCGACGGGAGAGGAATCCTGAGAGTCCCCCGAGCAACTCGCATGGGGACTGGCCTTTCCTGAGGCCACCACAGCGGGTCCCTGAGGTCCCCGTCGTAAGTCTAGAGCACCTGCGGCAACTCAAGAAAATCCAGGAGGTTCTCCCCTCCAGGCGAGATGAGGCCCATTTCCGCTGAGGCTTCTCGTGGCTAATCACTCCTAACCTCTGGAATTTCCAAAGGGTCCTTCATAAACTTGCTGCAACTCAAGAAGTTCCCCGACATACCACGTCTCCACGCGAGAGGAAGCACGAGAGTCCCGCCCACGTCCAGAGGAGCCACCGTTTCCGCCTCCTAGCTCGAGAGAGAGGAACCTTTCCCTGCGTCGGGAAAGAATTCCCAGCGTTTCCGTCGCATCTCAAGAGGAGGCGACCTCCACAGGAAAGGCGAGAGGAACTCCAGGGTCGTGCCACCATTCCCAGAGTCCCCCAGATGTCTCAGTCCATTCCAGGGAAAACTGTTTTTCCCTGCACTGCCTCGACTTTCAAGCCGAGGATCGACTCACACCACGGTGGCACGTGGGACAGTCCTGTGGGAAAGCCTCATGGGAAAGCCTCGTGGGAAAGCCTCGTGGGAAAGCCTCGTGGGAAAGAAAGCCACAGATCCCTTGATCCACGCGAAGGGAAGCGTGACACTGCTGCTACAGATCGGGAGGAAAGCGCACGTTCATGACCCACTCGTGAGGAGGACTGAATCCCCTGGGGAGACTCCAGAAGTACCCCAAGATCCACGTCAGCACTGGAGAGGAATCCTCAGGTTCCCTCACGGAATCCACACAAGATCTTACCCACGGCATCGACGGAAGAGGAATCCCGAGAGGCCCCCGAGCAACTCGCATTGGGACTGGCCTTTCCTGAGGCCACCAGAGCGCGGGTCCCTGAAATAGCCGTCGTACATCGAGAGCACCTGCCGCACATCGGGAAAATCCAGAAGGTTTTCCGCTCCAGGCGAGATGAGGCTCATTTCCTCTGAGGCGTATCCAGCTAATCACACCTAACCATCAGGAAACTTCCAAAGGGTCCTTCACACTCTTGCTGCTACTCAAAAAGTTCCCCGGACATCCTGTCTCCAACTTCGAGAAAAGCAGCAGAGTCCACCCACATCCAGAGGAGCCCGTTCCGCCCATAGCTGAGAGGAGGGATCCTTTCCCTGCCGCTGTCGGGAAAGAAATTCCCGCCATCCTAGTCTCATCTCAAACCGGAGCGCTCTCCAGAGAAACAGAGGAACCCAGGTCCGCTGTCACCATTCCCACGGTCCCCCCCCCCAGAATGTCTCAGTCATTCCTC
>NW_017199648.1:0-7263 GCF_001704415.2 Capra hircus
CGCCGTGCCACCATTCCGAGACTCACCCAGATGTCTCAGTCCATTCCACAGGAACCTGTTTTCCCTGCATTGCCTTGGCCTTCATGCCGAGGATCGACTCACACACCGTCAACGTGGGACAGCCTGTGGGAAAGCCTAGTGGGAAAGACTCGAGGGGAAAGCCACAAATCCCTTGGTCCAGGCATGGGGAAGCGTGACACTGCTGCTACAGCATGGGAGGAAAGGGCACGCTCATGCCCCCACTCGAGACGAGGCCTGACTCCCTTGTGGAGACTCGCAGAAGTACCACAAAAATCCATGTCAGCACTGGAGAGGAATCCTGAGCTTCCGGCCCCGACTCCACACAAGGTCTTAGGCCCCCGGCAATCGACGGGAGAGGAATCCCGAGAGGCCCCCGGGCAACATGCATGGGGACGGGCCTTTCCTGAGGCCACCAGAGCGGATCACTGAGGTCCCCGCCGTAAGTCGAGAGCACCTGCCGAAACTCGATAAAATCCAGGATATTCTCCCCTCCAGGTGAGATGAGGCCCATTTCCGCTGAGGCGTCTCGAAGCTAATCACACCTAACCTCTGGAACTTCCAAAGGGTCCTTCAAACCCTTGCTGCAACTTAAGAAGGTCCCCGACATACCCGTCTCCACTCGAGAGGAAGCACGAGAGTCCCGCCCACATCCAGAGGGGCCCCTTTTCTCCCTCATAGCTCGAGACGAGGTATCCTTTCACTGTGTGTCGGGAAAGAATTCCTGGGGTTCCCGTCGCATCTCCAGAGGAGGCGCTCTCCACAGGAAAGGCGAGAGGAACTCCAGGGTGTGCCACCATTCACAGAGTCCCCCAGATATCTCAGTCCATTCCAGGGAAACCTGTTTTCCTGCAGTGCCTCGACTTTCAAGCCGAGGATCGACTCACACCACGGTGGCACGTGGGACAGCCCTGTGGGAAAGACTCGTGGAAAACCTCGTGGGAAAATCCTCTAGGGAAAAGCCACAGATCCCTTGATCCACGCCAAGGGAAGGGTAACACTGCTGCTACAGCTCGGGAGGAAAGCGCACGTGCATGCCACCAGTGAAGACGAGGACTGACTTCCCTGGGGAGACTCCAGAAGTCCCTCAAGATCCATGTCAGCACTGGAGAGGAATCCTGAGGTTCCGGCACCATCTCCACACAATGTCTTAGGCCCTGGCATCGACGGGGAGAGGAATCCCGAGAGGCCCACGAGCAATTCCCATGGGGACTGGTCTTTCCTGAGGCCACCAGAGCAGGTCCCGGGAGGTCGTAAGTTGTGAGCAGCTGCCTCAACTGGAGAAAATCCAGGAGGTTCTCCCCTCCAGGGCGATGAGGCCCATTTCCGCTGAGGCGTCTGGAAGCTAATCACACCTAATCTCTGGAAATTTCAAAGGGTTCTTCACAACCTGGCTGCAACTCAAGAAATTCCCCGACATTCCCGTCTCCACTCGAGAGGAAGCACAGGAGTCCTGACCACATCCAGATGAGCCCCGAATCCGCCTCATAGCTCGAGAGGTGGGATCCTTTCCCTGTGTGGTCGGGAAAGAATTCCCGGCGTTCCCTTCGCATCTCAAGAGAAGGCGCTCTCCTCTGGAAAGGCCGAGAGGAACTCCAGGGTCGTGCCACCATTCCGAGAGTCCCCCAGATGTCTCAGTCCATTCCAAGGAAACCTGTTTTCCCTGCACTGCCTCGACTTTCAAAAAGCTGATCAACTCACACCACGGTGGCACGTGAGATAGCCCTGTGGGAAAGCCTCGTGGGAAAGCCTCGTGGGAAAGCCTCGTGGGAAAGCCTCGAGGGAAAGCCACAGATCCCTTGTTCCACGCGAAGGGATGCATGACACTACTGCTACAGCTCAGGAGGACAGCGCACGTGGCATGCCCCCACTCGAGACGAGGACTGACTCCCGTGGGGAGACTCCAGAAGTACCGCAAGATCCATGTCAGAACTGGAGAGGAAGTCCTCAGGATCCGGCACCGATTCCACACAAGGTCTTAGGCCCCGGCATCGACGGGAGAGGAATCCCGAGAGGCCCCAAGCAACTCGCATGGGAACTGGCCTTTCCTGAGGCCAGCAGAGCGGGTCTCTGAGGTCCCCGTCGTAAGTCGAGAGCACCTGCCGCAACTCGACAAAATCCAGGTGGTTCTCCCTTCCAGATGAGAAGAGGGCCATTTCCGCTGAGGCGTCTTGAGGCTAATCACACCTAACTTCTGGAACTTCCAAAGGGTCCTTCACACCCTTGCTGCAACTCAAGAAGTTCCCCAACATACCCGTCTCCATTCGAGAGGAAGCACGGAGAGTCCGCCCACATCCAGAGGAGCCCCTATTCTGCCTCCTAGCTCGAGTCGGGGGATCCTTTTCCTGGCGTGTTTGGGAAATAATTCCCGGTGTTTCCGTCGCATCTCAAGAGGAGGCGCTCTCCACAGGAAAGGCCAAGAGGAACTGCAGAGTCGTGCCACCATTTCCACAGTCCCCCAGATGTCTCAGTCCATTCCAGGGAAACCTGTTTTCCCTGCACTGCCACGACTTTCAAGCCGAGGATCGACTCTCACCATGGTTCCACGTGGGACAGCCCTGTGGGAAAGCCTCGTGGGAAAGCCTCGTGGGAAAGCCTCAAGCGAAAGCCACAGATCCCTTGATCCACGTGAAGGGAAGAGTGGCACTGGTGCTACAGCTCGGGAGGAAAGCCGCACGTGCATGGCCCACTCAAGACGAGGACTGACTCCCCAGGAGAGACTCCAGAAGTACCCCCAAGATCCATGTCAGCACTGGAGAGAAATCCTCAGGTTCCGGCACCGACTCCACACAAGGTCTTAGGCCCCGGCATCGACGGGAGAGGAATCCCGAGAGGCCCCCAAGGAAGTCGAATGGGGACTGGCCTTTCCTGAGGCCTCCAGAGCGGGTCCCTAAGGTCCCCGTCGTAAGTCGAGAGCACCTGCCGCAACTCGAGAAAATCCAGGAGGTTCTCCCCTCCAGGCGAGATGAGGCCCATTGCCGCTGAGGCGTCTCGAGGCTAATCACACCTAACCTCTGGAACTTCCAAAGGGTCCTTCACACCCTTGCTGCAACTCAAGAAATTCCCCCGCATACCCGTCTCGACTCGAGAGGAAGCACGAGAGTCCCGCCCACATCCAGAGGAGCCCCGATTCCGCCTCCTAGCTCGAAAGGCGGGATCCTTTCCCTGCGTGTTTGGGAAAGAATTCCCGGCATTCCCGTCGCATCTCAACAGGAGGCCCTCTCCACAGGAAAGGCGAGAGGAACTCCAGGGTCGTGCCACCATTCCCAGAGTCCCCCAGATGTCTCAGTCCATTCCAGGGAAACCTGTTTTCCCTGCATTGCCTCGACTTTCAAGCCGAGGATCGACTCACACCACGGTGGCACGTGGGACAGCATTGTGGGAAAGCCTCGTGAAAAGCCTCGTGGGAAAGCCTCGAGGGAAAGCCACAGATCCCTTGATCCACGCGAAGGGAAGCGTGACACAGCTGCTAAATCTCGGGAGGAAAACGCACGGGCCTGGCCCCACTCGAGACGTGGACTGACTCCCCTGGGGAGACTCCAGAAGTTCCCCAAGATCCATGTCAGCACTGGAGAGGAAACCTCAGGTTACGGCACCCACTCCACACAAGGTCTTAGGCCCCGGCATAAAAGGGAGAGGAATCCGAGAGGCCCCCGGGCAACTCGCATGAGGACTGGCTTTTCCTGAGGCCACCAGAGGGGTCCCTGAGGTCCCCGTGGTAAGTCGAGAGCACCTGCCGTAACTCGAGAAAATCCAGGAGATTCTCCCCTCCAGGCGAGATGAGGCTCATTTCCGCTGAGGTGTTTCGAGGCTAATCAAACCTAACCTCAGGAACTTCCAATGTGTAATTCACACCCTTGCGGCAACTCAAGAAGTTCCTCGACATACACGTCTCCACTGGAGAGTAAGCACGAGAGTCCCGCCCACATCCAGAGGAGCCCCGTTTCCGCCTCCTGGCACGAAAGGAGGGATCCTTTCTGTGCGTGGTCGGTCAAGAATTCCCGGCGTTCCCGTCGCATCTCAAGAGGAGGCGCTCTCCACAGAAAATGCGAGAGGAACTCAAGGGTCGTGGCAACATTCCCAAGTCCCCCAGATGTCTCAGTCCATTCCAGGGAAACCTGTTTTCCCTGCACTGCCTCTACTTTCAAGCCGAGGATGGATTCACACCAAGGTGGTACGTGGGACAGCCCTGTGGGAAAGCCTCGTGGGAAAGCCTCCTGGGAAAGCCTCGAGGGAAAGCCACACATCCCTTGATCCACGCGAAGGGAAGGGCCACACTGCTGCTACAGCTCGGGAGGAAAGCGCACGTGCATGCCCCCACTCGAGACGAGGACTGACTCCCCTGGAGAGACTCCAGAAGTACCCCAAGATCCATGTCAGCACTGGAGAAGAATCCTCAGGTTCCGGCACCGACTCCACACAAGGTCTTAGGCCCCAGCAACGACGGGAGAGGAATCCCTAGAGGCCCCGGAGGAATTCTCATGGGGACTGGCCTTTCCTGAGGCCACCAGAGCGGGTCCCTGAGGTCCCCGTGGTAAGTCGAGAGCACCTGCCGTAACTCGAGAAAATCCAGGAGGTTCTCCCCTCCAGGCGAGATGAGGCCCATTTCCGCTGAGGCGTCTCGAGGCTAATCACACCTAACCTCTGGAACTTGCAAAGGGTCCTTCACACATATGCTGCAACTCAAGAAGTTCCCCGACATACCCGTCTCCACTCGCGAGGAAGCACGAGAGTCCCGCCCACATCCAGAGGAGCCCCGTTTCCGCCTCCTAGCTCGAGAGGAGGGATCCTTTCCCTGCTTGGTTGAGATAGAATTCCCGGTGTTCCCGTCACATCTCAAGAGGAGGCGCTCTCCACAGGAAAGGCGAGAGGAACTCCAGGGTCGTGCCACCATTCCCAGAGTCCCTGGATGTCTTAGTCCATTCCAGGGAAACCTGTTTTCCCTGCACTGCCTCGACTTCAAGCCGAGGATCGACTCACACCACGGTGACATTTTGGACAGCCCTGTGGGAAAGCCTCGTGGGGAAAGCCTCTTTGGAAAGCCTCGTGGGAAAGCCTCGAGGAAATGCCCACAGATCCCTTTTTCCACGCAAAGGGTAGCGTTACACTACTACTACAGCTCGTGAGGAAAGTGCACTTGCATGCCCCACTCGAGACGAGGACTGACTCCCCTGGGGGAGACTCCAGAATACCCCAAGATCCATGTCAGAACTGGAGAGGAATCCTCAGGTTCTGGCACCGACTCCACACAAGGTCTTAGGCCCTGGCATCGACGTGAGAGGAATCCCGAGAGGCCCCCCGAGCAACTCGCATGGGACTGGCCTTTCCTGAGGCCACCAGAGCGGGTTCCCTGAGGTACCCGTCGTAAGTCGAGAGCACCTGCCGCAAATCGAGAAAATCCAGGAGGTTCTCCCCTCCAGGCGACATGAGGCCCATTTCCGCTGAGGTATCTCGAGGCTAATCACACTTTACCTAAGGAACTTTCAAAAGGGTCCTTCACACCCTTGCTGCAACTCAAGAAGTTCCCTGATATACCCGTCTCCAGTCGAGAGGAAGCACGAGAGTCCCGACCACATCCAGAGGAGCCCCGTTTCCACCTCCTAGCTCGAGAGGAGGATCCTTTCCCTGCGTGCTCGGGAAAGAACTCCCGGCGTTCCCATCGTATCTCAAAGAGGAGGCGCTCTCCCACAGGAAAGGCGAGAGGAACTCCAGTGTCGTGCCACCATTCCCAGAGTCCCCCAGATGTCGCAGTCCATTCCAGGGAAACCTGTTTTCCCTGCACTGCCTCGACTTTCAAGCCGAGGATTGACTCAAACCATGGTGGCACGTGCGACAGCCCTGTGGGAAAGCCTCGTGAGAAACCTAGTGGGAAAGCCTCGAGGGAAAGCCACAGATCCCTTGATCCACGCAAAGGGAAGGGTGACACTGCTGCTACAGCACGGGAGGAAAGCGCACGTGCATGCCCCCACTCGAGACGAGGACTGACTCCCCAGGGGAGACTCCAGAAGTACCCAAGATCCATGTCAGCACTGGAGAGGAATCCTCAGCTTGCGGCACCCACTCCACACAAGATCTTAGGCCCGGCATCGAAGGAGAGGAATCCCGAGAGGCCACCGAACAACTCGCATGGGGACTGGCCTTTCCTGAGGCTACCAGAGGGGGTCCTTGCGGTCCCCATCGTAAGTCGAGAGCACCTGCCGCAACTCGAGAAAATCCAGGAGGTTCTCCCCTCCAGGCGAGATGAGGCCCATTTTCGCTGAGGCGTTTCGAGGCTAATCACACCTAACCTCTAGAACTTAAAAGGGTCCTTCACACCCTTGCTGCAACTCAGAAGTTCCCCGACAACCGTCTCCACTCGAGAGGAAGCACGAGAGTCCCGGGCACATCCAGAGGAGCCCCGATTCCGCCCTCCCTAGCTTGAGAGGAAGGATCCTTTCCCTGCGTGGTCGGGAAAGATTTCCCGGCGTTCCCGAGAATCTCAAGAGGAGGCGCTCTCCACAGGGGAGGCGAGAGGAACTCCAGGTCGTGCCACCATTCCCAGAGTCAACCAGATGTCTCCGTCCATTCCAGGAAACCTGTTTTTCCTGCACTGCCTCGACTTCAAGCGAGGATCGACTCACACCACGGTGACGTGGGACAATCCGTGGGAAAGCCTGTGGGAAAGCCTCGTGGGAACGCTCGGGGAAAGGCCACAGATCCCTTGATCCACGCGAAGGGAAGCGTGACACTGCTGCTACAGCTCGGGAAAGCGCACGTGCATGCCCCCACTCGAGACGAGGACTGACTCCCCAGGGGAGACTCCAGAAGTACCCCAAGATCCATGTCAGCACTGGAGAGGAATCCTCAGGTTTCCGGAACCACTCCCACACAAGGTCTTAGGCCCCGGCATCGACGGGAGAGGAATCCCGAGAGGCCCCGAGCAACTCGCATGGGGACTGGCCTTTCTGAGGCCACCAGAGCGGGTCCCTGAGGTCCCGTCGTAAGTCGAGAGCACCTGCCGCAACTCGAGAAAATCCAGGAGGTTCTCCTCCAGGCGAGATGAGGCCCATTTTCCGCTGAGGCGTCTCGAGGCTAATCACACCTAACCTCTGAACTTCCAAAGGGTCCTTCACACCCTTGCTGCAACTCAAGAAGTTCCCCGACATACCCGTCTCCACTCGAGAGGAAGCACGAGAGTCCCACCCACATCCAGAGGAGCCCCATTTCCGCCTCTTAGCTCCAGAGGTGGGATCATTTCCCTGCGTG